>NW_019384633.1:75620-111032 GCF_000671375.1 Centruroides sculpturatus
AAAAAAAAGTTGAAATAAAGTGATTAAACAAAAGTTATTACAAATATCGTAAATAACAGTTCACAAATGCACATATAGAGATATTTTTTGGAGAGGGAAATGGATCGATTTTACAATTTGAAATCGATCGAACACACAGTGAAATGCTCGTATACACGCGCGCCATTTATCGTAGGATAAATGGTAGGATAAATGTACTATATCAGAAACCATTGCAGGAGTATATTAAACAACTTTCCAAAGTTTTATGGCAATCGGATAAACGGTGTGGTAATGCACGAAGGACAGACACACACACACATACATTCATTTATATAGGCCTATATATAGATTATCTAAGCTAAGTTATCATGTGCCTGTAAATATATTGAATATGTTGTCTAAATAGTTGGAATTTCCTCCTTTTTCTCTATCAGCCTATATTTGAAATCCAAGAACTAAATCAACTAACTTTTAATCCCCCTCTCTAACCTGTCCGTAACTTTTTTTTGGCTCAACTTTAATCTCTCTCTATCATTAATACGCACAATATAAACTGTGAATAACATATCATAGCTCTTTTCTCACCGCAAACTACAATAATTTACCCAATACAGTATTAATTAATAAATAAAAAAGATATGGGCTTAACCTTGATGAACTCCGAAGCCATCCTAAATCTCTTTTTTTTTGTAACACTTTAAATATATCTTGTCTTAACACATAGTTTAACATTTCTATACATTTCCACAATTAAATGCATATAATTCCTTTTCTTCCTGATTTAGAGAGTTCTCATGAATCCCGAAGACATCCCATGTTACTAATATATATATACAGGCTTAACTTTAAATTTTTTGACTACGTATTCTTTTCCTTAACGAAAACTCCACAATTTGTAAGTAAAAAACAAACAGTCTAATCAATTTAAAGTCTAAAATCGTGAAAATGACAGTTAATAGAAATATTAATATAAATATTAACGATATTTACAAATAAATAATGTTCAAAACCGAATTAAAATAGTATTTATAAGCAGTCCTTTAAAAAAGACACAAGCAATATCTGAGTTAAAAACGAGAAAATTTCATATATTAAAAAATTTTGAATGTTTACATTTGACTCTCCCTATGATTGACCCAAAGTTACGCCGTGAAGCGATTGCCACTCTCGAAGTGGCAGAAATATTTACTATGCCAGTTTTGTAGCATTGGAGCTATTGGCAGCGCAAGGGCCAGTATATCTATCGACTCTGGTATTACCGAATTTAAAACATAGTATGACCACGGCTATTTATAGATCATGGTTGGGCCTGGTCTCTCATTGCCAGCTGCCCCCTCCATTGCAGAACTTGATGATCGTAAAAGGTTTGTTAATGCCCATAGAGTGGAAAGAGTCAAGAAAAACCCATAAATGCATAAAATAATTCAATTTACAATTTATTTCGTGAAAAAAAACAGTTAACTTATATAGGATTGTGAATTGTTAAAATAATTTTGAATACTTTAAAAAATTAATTCAAATTTTTAATAATTCCGACAGCATCAAACTTAGTGGGAAGAAGAAGAAGAAGATTCTTCACATCTTTTGTTTGCCAAGAAGAAATTCACTATTTTAGCAAATTTCTCTAAAACATCGGGATTGATAGCACCATCGGGAAAGATATTACCGAGTCGAGGATCGCAGACTCCATTAAAAGTATTTTTGAACATGGAATTATTGTGCAAATCTTTCAATATGGAGCATTCACTAAACAATATTTGTAGAAATTCTATGTCATTGCCATTCTTCGATGGTTTTTCAAGTATCCGAGTTGCGTCAAATACGAACAACGATGCCATGTCTCCGAGATCATCCATATCAATTAACTCGTCTAGAAATTCTTGTAATTTGATGTTGATAATTTCTTTCAATTCCCTCAATCCTTGTATCCAATCTTCGTCTAAGATTAAAAATCCTTTTTCTCTGACTATTTCTTTCCAAGTGTTCATTAATTGATTAATGTATTTAGATTTCTCCAACGCGTTCAAATCTCCAATCAGATCTTTCATCCCTTGCGTATCAATTTTCCTAGGATCGTAGAAAGTGGCGTATTTTCTGAAAAATCGCAAGCATTTTTTTTTCAAATGTAATTCGGGAATTTTCCCTTTTACCGTTGAAAATTTTGCTTGTGAGAAATTGTAAAATTCTAAGATTTTCTGAAAACTTGTCCATTCTTAATTTTTTAATTATTCTTATGACTCTTCTGTTGAATGAATTTATTACGAATTGTCTAAACTAATTGTTAAAAATCGTAAAAATAAATTAATTTTTTAAAATTTTAATCCAAATTCTTAAGAGTACAGGAAATATTGAAACATTTAATTAATTCTGTAAGATTCGGGATCCAATATTGTCTAATTAAAGTCATCCGAATTATTCGAAAATTAATTGAAAGATCTCTTTTATTTAATTTATAACAAGAGTTTTCATTTTTAACTTTTTCCTACTTGTGGGCACCCTTTTTAATCATAGCCATTGCTGGTTTTGCCAGACCCATGAGGGCCCGTTCCGGATACAACTATCTTTTAAGTGTTTACAAAGTACATAAAATCTTTTTATAAATTTTAAAATAAAATATTTTCTAGTAACCTTTTGATTTAATTTTATTTGAAAGTTCATAATTCAGAAAAAATCGTTAAAGTTAAATCTTTATAACTAGAACAGTGTATCTCAACATGTTTAAATAGAAAGCTTTTCGTGTACGATCGTATTACTTCAGCGGCTCGAGATCTACCGGTTAGAAAAAATCGGCAACAATGCTTTAAAATAAAACTAGTTCCGTACTTAGTAAGGCTTTAAGCTATAACGTAGCAGGCCCGTCCCCTCCAATAACCGACACGCGATAAAATTTGGGGTCCTATGCGAGTAACCAGCAACCTTTTCTAAATGCGGGCCTCAAAAAAAAATTCGTAGGCTTCCAGCAGTCCTCATATATTCTTTCTTACGGGAATGCAGGCTTTAAAAGCCTGCGGAGTACTAAAACACATACTGGCGCGTTCCTGTTTCATAGAAAAGATTGCTGATTCCAAAATAAAATATAGAAGGTGAATTGGTCTAACCTATTTTAGAGGATGGCCGGATGGCCGAGAGGTCAAGGTAGCAGCCTACCGATCTGGGTTCGAATCCGGGCCCTTAGTCTCGAGTTTTTCCGTGTTGTACTCGAACTGACGTCATCGAACTCACTCGTGTTACATAACAAATCAACGCGAATTAGTTTACACGTGCTACAGTTAAAAGTTGTCTTATAGCAATATAGTAGGCAGATACAAAATGAAAACGTCCAATGCTTTATTTTAAAAAATAAGCGAAGAACAAAAAGAAATATTAGTAACATACGTAGAAAATAATAAGAAAATGAACAGTGGAAAATTCGACAATAAATTTACAAGAAAAAGACAATTCGCTTTGTGGAGAGAATTAGTTGAAAAATTAATTGCGTGTGTTGGAGCTAAAAAATCCGTTATGTAATGGAAAATGTATTTTAATTTAATCCTTTCTTCATATAGTTTTCTTCCTCGATCTATTTCTTAAATTGTTTTGTCTATTAAGATTATTTATTAATCAGAACTTAACACTTCTGATTAATAAATAATCTTAATATAGTGTCTATGCTTTTAATAATTTATACATATAATTTACTATCATTTTAATACTCTTTTTCGATGAATTAGATACTTCTTTTTATTTTTGAAAAAATTTGCTGTATAATTTTATCAATTATGAATTAAAATTTTTTTATTAGTATTGACTTGACGCGAAAAGAAATGTCATCTACTGTGGTAGAAAAATTCGTTCTCTTCTCAAACAATGTCTTTCGGCTCTTTCTAACTCTTCGATAGCGATAAGAATTGCGTATCCATCAGCCATTTTCACTTTCGTGTAGCAACTCACATGGCGAGATGGGAAAGCACGTGAGTTAGAACTCTAGACTACCAATTTGACGTCAGAGTGTGGGATGGTACCACGTGACACCTTTAACACGGGGAGTTGTAACACGAAAAACTCGAGACTAAGGGCCCCGAACGGGTCGAAAAAACTCCAGGAATTTTTCCTGGGGTGGTTCGACCGGATATGTCGGCCCCATCCCTCACCACTCGACCGCCTCCGCAATAAGTTTGCTAAAAGAGGCCCTCGGGATACCCAGGGCGGAAATGTTTAAAAACAGCCCAGAATTAAATTAAGGTACAATAAAAAAAATAACATACATAGATCTATGTTTTTGTTAATTTATCGCTTTATATTAATTTATTTGTGTTTAATAAAATATAACGGTGTGTTTTTATGATTAATATATAGTATATATATAAATATACTTGCGGATATTATCTATAAAACCACCAGAGTTCGTCGGTTTCAAAATGGCGGCAAATATTTGTGTCAAAAAAAGATTTTGAAAGAAATGTAGTGTTGGAAAAAGAATTGCGTTATTTTATTACATGATTGTTAAATAAGAGACGAAAGGAAAATGAGAAGAGTCATTTTATTTCGCAATGGGACAAGTACAGATGGAAAAGTTAGTTTATTTTATATTATAAATAAATGGATTTTATTGATTGTTTTTTAGATTATATTGTGCTTATTAAAGCATTTACATTTTTAAAAACTAATTTTCTCCAAACACTGAACCAGATGTATATTTAATAAACCTTAACATATTGATATTTTAATTACGAATTGTACAATTATACAATTACTCTATTGTATATACAATTATCATGGTAACATTTTGAGATAATAATTAATGTTTCACATTTCAATTCCCACAAAAATAATTTATAATGTAATTTAGATTACAATAATATTTTGTGATTTAGTGAGATAAATGGCTCATGTTATTTGACTCACTCATGCTCTCTCTTCAATTTTGGAACCTAACCATATTATGATGTATTTGTATTTCTGATGGAGCAGTATCAAGTTATCGATATTGATCTGTATCATCATCAATGCAAATGCACAAATGAAAGACTTATATGTGTATTTCTACATAATGTTAAATATTATAAGTTATTGTATGTTTAATTTCTTGGAAAAAATATTCAGATTGTACAGTATAAACATAAAAATATATATTTAAATGGTTAAAATTTACCTAGGTAGTCCCAATGGTGGCAGTTAGGTTAGGTTAGGTTAACTACATTTTTAGTAGATGTTTCCTTTTTTTTTCTTTTGTTCAAGAACTACTGTATATCAATAACTAGTGACATTAAACAATCGGTGGCCTGCCGGTAGCCCCTTTCTGCGGGAGGAGTCTGTCAGGAGCACAAACAGTTAGAAGCGCAGCCATTGGGACTACCTAGGTAAACTAACCATTTAAATATTATATCAAAATTCAATTTTTGATTTGTATAAAATTAATTAATTCATTTGTTCAAACTTCCTTACTTTGTTTCTGTAAACAACATGAGATCATGATGTAGTGTTACTATGGAAAGCAACACGTGCCACAACACAATGTGGCATGAGGGGATTTAACAGATAAGTACCCAATTAATTTATTAATCATTTGACAAAATTAAAAGGAATATTATTTCAAAAAGATAAAATTAACTTCTTAATAATTATTTCCAATTAATAAAATTAGAAAGTTGCATGTTAAGCAATTTCATTTATTTTATGATCTTTTCACTATTTTAAAAAACTTAATTATTATTTGTTAACTAGCGACAAGTGCCCAGTGTTGCCTGGGTTTTTGAGGGGATGTAGAATTGAGAGAAGGTGATAAAAACAATGTTCCTAGTTACTAAAATGTGCATTTCTTGACCTGAGTATTTATAATAATAAAACTGCAAAAAACAAAAAATTGCTCAGGTTTGTGGGACGGAGCAATTCCTACAAGCCTGAGCAACTTTTTGTTTTTTTGAGATTCAAAAAGATCATTCTCATCCCCTTGCATAACTTTGGTGAGTCCAAATTTTGAAAAGCATTACTTGTGCTCCAATCTAGAGCTCTAGGTTATGAGGTGGTAGTCCAGCTGGTTTCAATTCAAGGAGTTTAAAAACTCCACCGAGTACTGTACATTATTACCCAATCTGCCTCACAAATGGAATCAATGTACTTCCTCATATTTGTTGAAAGGGACAACATATTAACATGATTCCACAGTAATGATGCCTTTAGGCATGCATTAAGATATCGACAGGAAACTAACAATCTGTTATCAATAAACCAACAACAATCAGCATTTGTTTATGATTTTTGCCAACAGATGGCATGACATGTAGAGGCAGCAAGTTGGATGTGGAAGCTGTTGTATACAGCTTTCATATCCCCCAATATAACCCTAATAGTATTAAAAGCCAATCAGTGCTGTATGTTCTCGGACTAAATAACAGCTATAATACAAATAAATTACAAAATTTATTTGTATTATAGCTGTTATTATGTAGCCCAAGGAATATGGCATTGGTTGGCTTTTAGTATTATAATGTATTGTGTTTTAGTGGAGTTGTTTGTTTACAATCCCAATATTTTGGGGTAATACATAGCTTAGTGTCAATTCTAAGGTCTAAGTAATACTCATACAAACTGGTCAGATCAGTTTAAGAATAAAGATTTGTATAAAAGATATAAAAGACAAACCAACAAGAATTGATTTTTATATAGATGGATGTTTTCAAAATCAATAAAAATATATATAAGTATGGAAGAAAGAAATATATTGTCAGTCTGTTGCAACTAAGAATTGATAATTGCTTTTAAAACCACTTTGAATCATAAAATATATTTCAAATGGAAATATAATTTTTAGTTTGTTTTACCTTTATATCCTTACTCTTTTACATTTTTGTATATATGCTGTCTATTGGACATTGTATATTAATAGAACTTATTATACTGGTTATAGTTTCTGATTTGCAAATAGAGATCTTAGTCAGAAGTCAAAACAAAATATATTTTCACAGGTGAAAATAACAATGACTTTGACTAAGATCTCTATTTTCTAATCAGAAACTACATCAGGATAAGTCCTATTAATAAACAAGGTTCTAGTAGACAGCATATACCATATAAACAGAAATATAATTTTTAGAATTTATGAAACTATTTTGGTATTGTCATTATAATAAGAATTTAAATGTGTAAAAATGTAGATTAACAGTTATGTTCATTTTAGGTTGTTATGCTAAGCCATTCTCTTGAAGAACTCCTTACCACAGCTAGTAATAAATTTAATATAAAAGCAAAGAGGCTGTTTACCATCCAAGGTGGAGAAATAGATGATCCTAAATTAATTCGGTAAATAAGCTAATTTTTTTAAGTCATATTGTATATTATATGTAATTTTAATTGTTCATTTAAATGTTTATGGTTAATATTTTCCCAGTTAAATATTTTTGGTTTTGTAATACCCAAACTTCATAGAATATACTTCTTTCTTGAAACAATGTTTTTCAACTGATGTTTACATCAGTTGAAAAACATTGTTTCAAGAAAGCATATTTGCATCAAATACAACATTTTTAACAAAATGATAGTCTTGAGTTACATTCAAATACAATTGGTAAAATGTTTGAATCATGAGAAAAATACACTAAATGTCAACAAAGGGGAATATGCCTTGCAGTTGTTGCTGGTGCTGGAAAAAGCATTAAGCATCACATCATACCAACACTTTCTATAAGCTTAAATATGGGTTTTATGATATCACTAATATAGTCAATCAGTTCTACAAGTTACGGTATTATTAGAGATATTGTGAAGAATATGTTGCAATTTATTTTTTATTTGACTTTTACTTCCCCAGCTGTTAAATATCAGTATAACAACTGGGAATATTCTTAATAGATTATATAAAGATATAGGGAAAATTATTGTAATTGGTCAAATTTTGTCCCTCCTTGGATTTTTCAATTCTCAATATTTTGACATTCAAGGGCCCCAAAAATTAAAAAGCCTCTTACAAAATTATGTATGTGTATGTGTGTGTGCATCTATTTTGCATTATATCTAAGGATTGGATAAATCCAAAACCTTTGAAACTTGGCATGATTATTATTTCTTTATGTAGGGCATTGATGCTATTAAATTTTCGTAGTTAAAGGTCAAATGGTGTGGAAATAGAGGGGGTCATGTGTCACTTCTCAAGTAAGGTCACCTTAGTGAAAATTTTTACTCATTTTTGACATTTACAAATTTTTTAAAAACTCATCTCTAGTCTCAAAATTAACCTTTTTTTCTTTCTTATAATAATTAATAATATAAATTTTATTTTTTTAATAAAATATAATAGCTGATAGTGCCACAAACAATTTTAACTTTAAGCTAATTGTGTCTTAGTGTTTTTAAACTAAAATATTCTTTTAAATAGAGAAATTTTTCATAATTTAACAAAATTACTCTTCTTAAGCTTTTATTATGTGAATTTTATATTATAGTATAATTGAAACTTATTGAACTTCTTTCATGGTCCCTTTAACCTCCTGTTAGATTGCTAAGTCAAGCAAGAGTTCTTGCCAGCTTTTTATTTTAAACTTTTGCATTTTTTTTTCTAACAAATTTCTTTATTTCTATATGTTATATGCTGTCCTATACTATAAATGTAATGCTTATAGTATGGCACGTAGATTGTATGTGTTACTGCATATAACGGAAATATTTGTTAACCATATTAATTATTTGGTGATCACAAAGTGATGTTTTAGGCATTTTGCATCCTAATATGACTAATAATCCTAGTTTGTTACTTATATGGAAATATTTCATTTTGTTTTAATTAGATTTTGAAGATTAAATAGTGGGAAATAGACTCTTGGTTAATGTTTTCCCACAGAATGTGTAATCTTCAGGGATGAATTACTGACATTAAGTGAGGCTGTTTGTAGTCCATTTTCATATATTTGCTATTTATTATTATATAAATAAAGAGAATTATTCCATTACTAAAAAAAATTTTTTCATATCATAATACTGGTTGTCTTTATTGTGATTGTTATTGGTTCTACATTAACACGAGTCTTTGTCAAATTGTGTATTCTAAAGGTTTAGCACAATGGTTTTCTGAGAGAATATGATTTTAGAAGCATAATATTGATGATATTTTACTTATATGAAGGAAAAGAAAATTTAAATTGTGTATATGTGTGTGTGTGTGTGTGTCTATATATATATATAGGCTGTCCATTCATTTCCTTCAGTCCTCAGACTAAGAATGGTCTACTTATCCTTTGTACAGGGCAAGAGTCCTTATTGTTGTTCATGTGTTCATGGATCATTTCTCAATGAGGATGACACGTTTGTTTTTTAACACTTTTGACCCAAGGCAAAATAGGTGGTTTGCTTAGCTCCATTTCCTGTTACACATACATACAGAGATTATATAAGAATTTTCCTCATCTAATTCCAGTTATGGTGTAAGGAAGCTCTTTATCTTAGTATGCTCTTCATATCAGAATTACTATCTGGAGAAAGACTTCAGAGAGCAGGAGCAGAAGCTGTAAGAGAAAAATGAAACAGAATAAATAAAAAAAGGAATGGAAAGGAAACAAAAGCTGAAAAGAATAGTTAGATAATTTGGGTTTTGGAGAAAGAATTAGCAGGCAAACTGAAAAATCATGAAAAAGCAAAGGAGGCAAGCAAGAAGCAGCTTTTAATATCTTTAGAAAAAAATGAACTAATGAAACAATACTAATGCAGGATGACTAAAGAGTAGGTTTTTTCTGCTATTTCATTGTAATTTTATGTTTTCGCATTTCTTGTTTCTATTTCTAATCTTCCTTTTTATATATTCTAAAAGATTTTTTTTATCTTGTAGAATATATAGAATATATAAGAAATCTGTCATATAAGTGTTTGATGCAATTTTAATTTATAAAGACATTACATTGAGCATGTGCTCCAAAAAAAAAGCTATGGCTGAATTCTTGATAACAACAACAATTGAAAAAATGAAGTTTGTAAATAATTATACAAAATTGTCTAATTTTACATACGTATGATCAAAACTAAATAAATATGACTTTGAAATATATTTGATTAAGTAGTATTTTCTAGGTTTCTACATTTATGGGTCCATTGTTCTTATATTGGCATCCTTCGTTTTTCTGTAACTTGGTTCATCAGAATCTATAACTTAATTTAAATGTGTAAATTCATTGTAGTAATCTCATATTTAGCAAATTAGAAACTATTGCTGTGAATGCATTTGTAAGTTGTAGAGATCCTTGTAAATTTCAACCATCATTCCTGCCTGATATTTGCAAAAAGAAGAAAAAAGTAATTGGCTTTATGCATTCATAATTATGGCATTGAAACCAATGATGATACAAGCCCATGTTTGTTACATATGAACTTATTGTCATAATAATGTTCTTGGAAGATGTACTTTATAGTGTTTAGACTCATATCTTTAACATAAAAGATGAACCAAAGTGAGATTCCTCATTATCTCCCATAGTTCTTATGGCACTAAGTGTAAAAGTCTCAATTACTCAAAAGCTGGGTAATAGACATACATTGTTTTCAATGTTTCAATTATTGTAAGTCTTTTTCCCTTCTTGGTACTGTAGTCTCCTTTAATTTCCTTTTTTATTTTAAAATTAGTCTCTGAGATATTGTTTTCATATGGTGAAGTTATTCTGAGGGCTGGATATTTTACAACAGCTTGCTTTCACATTACATGTGCAAAGTTTTAAAATTATCAAATATTTTTTTTTAATTTCAAAATTTTAACATGAGTACCTAGAAATTGTTGTGTTGGTCACAGTTTGCCATTGCTGTTCTAGACTTGATGGAAATATCTATATTTCTTGAAATTCATTATAAAGGTTTTAAGATAACATTGATAAAATTATATTTATAATTGTAATTTTATTATTGTATTATTAAACAGTTTATGTAATGTTAATTTTTAAAATTGTTGTTATCCAAATGAATTTTTAAGCAATGTGATATATTATATTAATATTTGAAAATATAGATTGAAATTTATATAATTTAATTCTAATTTAAGGGATGAAGATATTCTTTATGTTTCAGCAGGAGAACCATTTATACGTAAGTTATGCTTATTTATTACTTTAAAAATAAAAGTTTTACTTTTTATTTAATTCAATAGTGCTTTATTTGAAGTAAAAAAAAATTACTTAAATTTGTAAAGTACTATATTATTTTTCTGCCCTCTACAACTATTATCAACACAACTGTGTGCCGGAAATAGCCGTTACCTCACGGGTACTTTACGTGGATTCATGTTAATGTGTCAGGCCTGGACTTTAAGCGTGCACTGAATTAAATAATGACAAAGTTAGTTAATAACAATCAAATGTTTAATAAATATTCTAGTAATAACTATATACAAAATTTAGTAAAAAAATCAAATAACAATTTATTCAATGAAAATCAGTAAGAATCAACCCGACAAAACTCAAATCAATCTGTTTTCTAACTTAAATCTATTCCCCTTTGTAACTTGACAAAAATCAAAGACTTAACTTATATACAATAAATCTTATGAATTAAAGATCCTAATTGTCACCTCAATATACTAGGAACCTTTTCCTCAACTCTCAAGACTTTCTCTAATCTTCGATCCACAAATCGAATAACTTCAAAAACGCCTTGGAACTACTTTATCCTATCGGACACCTCTCTCATTTGCTGCTACGAAGCTCATTATCCTCGTTGCTAACAGAAGCTCATCTCGATCATCTTCACTTGAGGTTCAGTCTTTATACTGTGAGGTGACGTCACAATTCTGAGAGCGATCACTCCCCTCATTTACATACTTATTTGCTAACAAACTTTTTCCTGTTTGTCTGGCAGCCTATTTTCCAACAATACTCACTAACCTTTTACATTATTCTTTTTGACAATTTTCGGGATGTTTTATTCTTTTAAGGTTTAGCAAGTTTCCTAAGTTGTGCTTGTGGGGTCTTCCTCCCCCTTTTCTCGGTGCAGACTTACTTTTCTCCGCTCGGGAGCACAAGTGTGCGCGATTTTTAACTACAGCGCTTTTCTCTCATCGGTGAGTTGGTTTCTCTTCTATTTTTAAGTTTCTAAGGTGAATGGTGAGGAAAAACCTTCGTCCTAACAAGACATAAGCCCCAAACAAAAATAGAATAAAAGCAAAAATAAAAGTAACTAAAAATAATGCTCGGACTTGGTTCCTTACAAATTTTGTAATACTTTCAATTTTTCCTTCTCCTAAAATTAAGTATTTTTAAATGAAATAATTTGAAAATGGTAAAGATTTATTTTTATTAATTCTTTTATTCGGAATAAATTAAAACTTCTTACAGCATTTATTTAAAGTTAAAATGATGAGTGAGGGCATTAATAATATAAAATGGTAAAGATTTATTTTTATTAATTCTTTTATTCAGAATAAATTAAAACTTCTTACAGCATTTATTTAAAGTTAAAATGATGAGTGAGGGCATTAATAATATAAAATTATAACAATTGGTTTTTGTCATATTTTTAATGTAACAAAGTTAGAATGTTATAATTTTTTTGTATTTTATGTAAATTTTTATGATTGTTTTATGTTGTTGTTATATGTTTGTTTAAATGACAGTGATTACAATTAAATATTAAATATTTTATTATAAGCATTGATAATTATCAAATTTATATGCACCCTTAATATGAAACAATAGACTATCAAGAAAACACTTCAGGAGTTTATAACTTTAAAATATATTTCTTATAATTTTTGAGAAAAAGTAGTCTTTATTAAATTTTTAAAATATTTAAAATTATTAACAAATTTTTAAATCTAATTTGTAATTTATTTTTAATGAAAATTAACATTAGCAAAAATTATAATAAGTAATAAAGTTTTTTTTCTAATTTTTTTACAATAGCAATCGAGAATAATGGACCTATAGCATCTAGATGTAATGTAGAACATTCTTCAGTTCCTTCAGCTCCTCTTGGAAATCCTGATTGGGTTTTATTAAATGTTGGTGGTAAATATTTTGCTACAACTAGGTATGTGAAGAACAAGATTTTAAGAATTTTTTTACAATATTTTATAAATGTAATTACAAACAAATAAGTTACATAATTAAATTCTATGAGAAGTTGAAGAATTTGTGAAGTAAGAAATAATGATGTAGAAAAAACAATATATTTATGTTAAAAAAATATATATATTATAATATAATTGAAATGGGTTGATAATGATGATAATAATAAATGCAGAGCCCAAACAGTTAGGAGTTGAAAGTTGAAATTTGGTACACAGTTATGGTATGTCATGAGAATGTACACTAAGAAGGGATTTTTTGAAATTCCCACTACAAGGGAGAGAGAGGGAGAGGTTAAGGATTACCCCGAAGAACTCAGCTTCTACCATACTATTTTAGATGCCTTTCTTGCATTTATGTGGGAGATTGAACATAGTTTTAGATCCTTCTAAAAATTCTCAATGATATTTAGTGTTCCATAATATATAAAGTTGACACGGGGAGCACATGCACATAAGTTCACTTATTCGAACTCTTCGTCTTAATGTTCAATTTTATGTTCTAATTTATATTTATGAATGATTTGGGAAAATCTAGCTCATTTTTCAAATTTAGTAAACCTGAAGAAGAACCCAGAAGGGTTACAAAAACATTTGTTATTCATCACTTAGTGGTACTATGCACTGGTTAGTGGTTGCTGTGAATCTTAATTATTGTTTTCTCAGTGTGGTACGCAGATATCTAAAAATTTTCTACTTAGTCTCGGAAGAGGGGGGACCTAATTCTTGCACTTGGTGAAAATGGGTAAGATCGACTACAATCTAATAATCTTAATCTTTGCTATTGTTACTTTTTGTCCAAGTAATGCTGGGCTCATCTGCTAGTATATTTTTATATATTTAGACAAGCAGACAGTGACCAAGACAGAAACACCTTGCTGCTTGAATTATAACATAATTATAACATCACCAAAAGTATATTTTGCTTGAATTGTTGTATTGTATGCATCTTGCTTACAATACAACAATTTGTGAAGTAAGAAATAATGATGTAGAAAAAACAATATATTTATGTTAAAAAAATATATATATTATAATATAATTGAAATGGGTTGATAATGATGATAATAATAAGTGCAGAGCCCAAACAGTTAGGAGTTTTAAATATTTTAAATAATAATTGTCGCTTCTCTCACTATTTAGTGTTTGTGAAAGAAGCTAGGTGCATGTGCCAGTTATAAAATTAGGTAATTTATTGTAAATTGGGCAATTTCACATTGATAATTGACTTGAAATTGAATTTTGTCTACCAGTCTACACTAGTTGTCCAAATATTGTAAAAAAAAAGGGTAATTTGAAGGTTATTCTTAAACTTTTTAGCAGTCCCTATTGTTATTTTAGCACTTCTTTAAGATTATTTATGGGTAAACAATTTAAAATTTTAAGTAAAAATAAATAAAACCAATGTATTTTTAAGTAGCAAAGGCAATCATGGATGTGAGATAAGCAGGGGGGTCAGGGGTTATTCCCTTCTGACACTTAATCTGCACAGGATGATAAAGCCTGATCTCTAGGTCATTGGATGGATAGAAGGGCAAATTGAGTGGGGAGTGCATCAGTAAGTCAGCAGGGGTCTATGGACAAATCAAAGACAGGTTTTAGCATAACAAAATATAAAATTTAGAACTAGATTTAAAACTAAATCTAGAATATACAGATCTATACGCAGATAAATGCAGTTATGAATGCAAACAATAAATCCTTACGAAGCATGTGCTTGACCTAATTTCCTTATTCTAAGGGTTTTTACGTGGAGAACAAGTTTCAGCCCCCTTAAATACCTCTCAGGCATATTGGAGAGTCGATGTGGAGAACTTCATTCATATGGACGGATCATTGTCACAGATGGGTTTTTAACTGGTGTCTTCCCCTCTTCTTGGATCCAGTCCGGGTTATGGAGGTCCGGGAGATGAAATGCACACAACTACCAAATTGCCGTCCTGATTAATCGCTCCCCCGAGCTTACGGTGACTTTCTCTTTTATCCCCCTGTCGTGAGAAAAAGGGTCATGATGGTTACAGTGCCAAGTTGACACTTATGAGTTAATTTTCCCATTGGATTGTTATGAATAAAAGTAACCTCTGCCCTAATTCTTACCAGGATTGTTTTGATGTCAAATTTGTTTACAAATTCCTCGACAAATTCAAATTTCCAACAAATGTGTAAATTCGCAGATCTCACGTGGATGTTTAGTGGATAGGTTCATCATTTGAAATAATTTGTGGACATTACTGATATATATTATTAGTTCAAATTTTTTCAGTTTTTAAAATCTAGCATTTTGAAATTCTAATTCTAATTTTAAAATTTTATTCAGAGCCAATATGTATAATGTATAATGAATATCATGCTGTGTTTAATATTTTATATTTAATATAAAATAAATAAATAATTATCTTATTTAAAAAGTAAACAAAATTGCTCTCTTACATTTAGTAAAATATATTTGATTATAACTTGAGTTTGCTGATAAATATTTATGAACTAGACAACAATTGATTTAGTTTATACAGTAGAGCATCGATTATCCGACTCAATTTGGAACTGGGGTTGGTCGGATAACTGAAAAAACTGATAACCGAAAAATATGAAAAAATACATTATTAATATAGTATATTAGTATATCTCATGTAATTAGTATATTAGTGTATCGCTATTAACCTACTTGCGTTGAATTTTCAGCGATGTTAAGCCTAACAAAANACTCTTTAAATATAGTCAAATTTTCACAATAGGTATTTTATGTAAAGTTATCATTTGTTCTAATTTTTTAAAAGTTATAATTAATAATTAGTAAAACAATACATATTTAAAACAGAATAGAATCAAAATATTTTTTTATAAACAAATACAAAAATCCTTTAGCACACACAATACATACATACACATTTTGTGATTCAAAAAATCACACTTTATATATGAAATGTTATATGTATTTGATAAATGTTTTATGTTGTAAAATGTTCATAACATTTTATAATACAAAAGAGCTCTTTACGATATCACCTATGTATGATCATAGTAAGTGTTCAAAATGATTTCTTCTGTAGCAATGCAAGCTCAAATTCTTTTCATTAGGTCTGCTAATATTTTGTGTAGCATTGCACTTTAATATGAGAAATTTCATTTTCAATATATTTGCATTAAATTCATTAAGGGTATTTGGGTTTGTCTTGTATAACTATAAATGGAAAACTTGATGATGAGTAAATATCAGTTAATGTAAGTAAAGTTTTGGATAATGAGATGCTTGAAACACTCTATATTGGGAGGACAGAGAAATGAGATTTTCAAAGTTGATTTTTCCAGATATTTGTAGGGTGGCATAACTTACTCACTGATGCTGTTCTGTCACAAATACAGCGTTTAGTAATCATGAACCAGTGGTCAGGTGTGTGATGAGTGTTTGCCATTAAAACGTATTATAAAATAGTGATTGTATCATGGCCACTTGATGGTTATTTTGCTAGGCGTTATGACTACTTCAACATCCATTGAAATGTTCCAGTGACATCCAGATATACCATCATGACATGGATTAAGAACTTTCAGGAAACTAGTTCTGCACTAAAAAAAAGAAGCCTCCAGGTGCGGCAAGAAGTATACAGATGGTGAGGAACAGAATTTTCTCCAATCAAAATAAGATATTAATCATTTTTAGCTTTTGTCAGTAACTAAACTATTTATTTATTAATTTAACAAAAATCACTTAGCAAATAATTAATAGACCACCCAACTACACCTTAAGTTGCTGAGACAATTTACTTAAACATAACTAATGTTTACATCCTATTTTTGTAACTAACATTTTTTTATTTGAATTTATATTCTGTTTTAGAACATTGTTATTTTCTCATTTAGCCTGAGGATGGCTTATTGAATAGGCCAAAAATGTTATTTATGTTTAAATAAATTGTCTCAGCAACTTAAGGTGTAGTTGGGTGATCTATTATTTATTTTTGAAAAAATTATTACAACAATTACATAGTTTTATATTTTCTGTCAAATTCCATATTTGTGATTATTTCCTGAAATTAGAGTTTTTATTATTGGTTCTTAATGTTGACTGTATTAATTAGGTATCTATTTAGATTCCTATTTCCATAACTGTTTTCTAATAAGTGCTGGTGCAGCTCCTGCAGACAATAACAAGTAAGGATGAACTGTTTCATCAACAAAATTTATTTATTAAATTATCTGTCAATACAACTGCATCTGTAGTTATTAGAAAATGGCTACAGAAATAGGAATCTAAATGGATGCCTGATTAATATTGTTGGTATTAAGAACCACTAATAGTCTAATCAGCTGTCCTAGAAAAAAGAACCATAATTCTTTTTTGTATAGTTTTTGTTTTAAAAAATTTAAGTTAATTATTAATAGTTAATTAAGAATTAGCAAAAGTATTCTTTATGTTTTTTTAGTTATTTAAATAAATTATTTGTTTTTAATTATATGTTTAACAAAAATTTATTATTTTCATAGTAAAATTAATTTTGGTTATATACTGTATATTCTTAAATTTTATAAATTCTATATAAAATAATTCAATTATTATTTTTTCAGTAATAAAATAATTTTTTAATTGAAAATTTACATATTTCAGAAGTACTTTAGTTATTAAGGAACCAAATTCTATGTTGGCTCGAATGTTTGCTGATGAAGAAGGAAATACTTTATGGCCAAGTGCAATTGATAAAAAAGGAGCTTTTCTTGTTGATCGAAGTCCTGTCTATTTTGAACCTGTGTTGAATTATTTAAGACATGGACAGCTAGTTTTAGATAAAAATATTAATCCACAAGGTAGCATTTTATATTGCCTTAATTATTTAATTAAATAAACAACTTTTAATCATTTCAAATTATTCTTTTATACTTTTATAGGTGTTCTGGAAGAAGCTCGGTTTTTTGGAATAGAATCTTTAGTGCCATCTTTAGAAGCAGCTATTCAAGTAAATTTTAAATTAAATATATCTTGGAATCTAATTTTATTAATTAGAAACTACAGTATATAGAGTTAGCATTTCTTTAGTGTTAGCTTCAATTGTGTTAATACAATTCATTAGTTCTAAATCTTACAAATCTTTAAAATGCAGTCTATTTTATTGAAGCATCTAACGTTTTCAGTCAATTAATTCACCTTCATCAGGAATGAATTGAAAAAATTTTTGATTTATTTTAGTTATTTTTTGTAAGTGCAGTTAGAGAAGAATTCATTAGTTCTTTTTACTATTTGAATTTTATATTAATATTATACAGAAAAATTCAGAAATTAAATATTACTCTTTAAATATAGTCAAATTTTCACAATAGGTATTTTATGTAAAGTTATCATTTGTTCTAATTTTTTAAAAGTTATAATTAATAATTAGTAAAACAATACATATTTAAAACAGAATAGAATCAAAATATTTTTTTATAAACAAATACAAAAATCCTTTAGCACACACAATACATACATACACATTTTGTGATTCAAAAAATCACACTTTATATATGAAATGTTATATGTATTTGATAAATGTTTTATGTTGTAAAATGTTCATAACATTTTATAATACAAAAGAGCTCTTTACGATATCACCTATGTATGATCATAGTAAGTGTTCAAAATGATTTCTTCTGTAGCAATGCAAGCTCAAATTCTTTTCATTAGGTCTGCTAATATTTTGTGTAGCATTGCACTTTAATATGAGAAATTTCATTTTCAATATATTTGCATTAAATTCATTAAGGGTATTTGGGTTTGTCTTGTATAACTATAAATGGAAAACTTGATGATGAGTAAATATCAGTTAATGTAAGTAAAGTTTTGGATAATGAGATGCTTGAAACACTCTATATTGGGAGGACAGAGAAATGAGATTTTCAAAGTTGATTTTTCCAGATATTTGTAGGGTGGCATAACTTACTCACTGATGCTGTTCTGTCACAAATACAGCGTTTAGTAATCATGAACCAGTGGTCAGGTGTGTGATGAGTGTTTGCCATTAAAACGTATTATAAAATAGTGATTGTATCATGGCCACTTGATGGTTATTTTGCTAGGCGTTATGACTACTTCAACATCCATTGAAATGTTCCAGTGACATCCAGATATACCATCATGACATGGATTAAGAACTTTCAGGAAACTAGTTCTGCACTAAAAAAAAGAAGCCTCCAGGTGCGGCAAGAAGTATACAGTAATACCTCGACTTATGCTACTCCGACTTACGCGAACCCGGAGTTACGCAATTTTCAAATCTTGTCGATTCGTCTTTTGTTTGAGCGCCACGCAACTCTTCATTACTCACTCCCCCCACACTATTGTTCAGCTTACATGTTCAGACGTGTCACGTGGAATCGACACATATCTACAATTTATTTTGTGTTATTTATTTCTGTGTTTGTTATATCTAAGGAGCCTTGAGAGATAATATGTGGTGATTTCTTCTAACCATGAATGAATCAAAAGATGAGATAAGATTAACGAGAACATTTATTAGCTTACATACATCCAACTTGGGTTTTACACAAATTGCGAAATTATACCCTGACTTACGCGAATTCAACTTACGCAGTTATCGCTCAGTCCCACCTATCGCGTAAGTTCAGGGTATCACTATATATATCCCAGAAAATATCATGAATGTGAGGGCTGCCATCTAACACAGTCCATGACTCTCTGCTTGCTGCCTTGGAGTTTCTTTAAACATTTTGAACAGGAGTGTTTTTGATAGACTTACATTTTCACTCATTCAAAATACAGATAATGCATGCATTGAATGATGGCAATCATGTTAGCTGAACAAGTTTTTGTCATCAATTGCTGAATCTTTTAGAAGAGAATGATCTTATTCACAGTCTGTTTGTCAGTGATGAAGCATGTTCTCATTTGTCAGATTTTGTGAATAAACAAATTTGCAATATTGTTCACTAGAAAATTTCCATGAACTACTACAGAAGCCTTTGCACAGTGTCATGGTTACAGTTTAGTATACAATATTGTCTTTAGTCCCTTACTGTTTTGAAGACAGTGACAACTATTACATCAGTTTACTATGCCTACATGATCCAGATGTTTTCAATTCAAGAATTAACCAGATTTCTTATTAGTGATCAGACGTGGTTCCAACAAGATGCAGTGACAGCTCACACAGCCAGAATATCCATGACTACTGTAAGACAGTTGTTTCCCAATCATGTCATCTCTTTCTTGTGCCCACAAGACTGCATGATTTTTTTTCTTTCTTTTTTTTGTGGGGATATTTGAAAAGCAATGTTATTAACTGCCCATACAATATTGCCAAGCTTAAACTCACTCAGAATTAGAGAAGAAATAGACAGAATCCCATTAGAAATGTGGATTATAATGACTATGTTCTCAAGAATAGATGAATGTCTATGCAGAGACAGAGGTCACCTCAAAGAGGTCATTTTCAAAAACTAAAATGCTTTTTAATTACCTTTAAGCTGATATATTTGTAATTTCTGAAATAACTTTTTCACTGAGTTATTGAGCTTTTATAATCTCCACTTTCTCTGTTTTACCCTGTATATATGTATGTATGTATTATGTATATATCTTTAAAAGAAGAGCTGATGTTTATATATATATTGTGATGTGAACAATATACAGTAAGACCCCGCTTAACGCTGCCTCACTATAATGCAGTCTGCTTGAAGCCAACAAAAAGCCCAAAATTTACACTGATTTAAATTATCACAGCATTTCATTGATTCGTATATAATACAATTATTTGCAAATACAAACCAATCAGCAAAACGTGGCAAAAAGATGTACTTTCTTTAAATCTATGCTTGTTTTGTGCAATTTCGAAAAAAATATAACATTATGGATGCCATAGGAAATATCAACTTTGCTTGGCATGAAAATGATTAACTGATAAATGCACAAACAAAGTGTGGAAGAAGTTATGGCTGAAGGTATTCAAGAACTCTCAATGAGAAGAGCCTATTGCTGTATCATTAGGTCAACCAAACTCTAAGGTCAATATAGCAGGACTAGGAGATATAAACAAGCAGGATATTGAGGAGTTACAGCAGGTTTCTGGTGAGAGCCTTACCAGAACATGCAAGAACTAGCAGAACATGGAATCCATCTGGAAAATAGAGATTCTGAAAATGAAGAACCCAAAAAATTTATCTACAGATTTCCTTAGTAAAAGTTTGGTAAGATAACCAAAATTGTTTATTAAACTGTAGCGAATGATCTAGATTTTGAAAGTAGTGCAAAAGTAAAACAAGGCGTTATGAATGCGATCTTCCGCTACTGACATTTGCTTTAGGAAAGAAAAAAGCGACAAATGAAACTTCAGAACTTTATTGCAAAAGAACAAGAATTTCAGAAAAGTCAGGACCTTCATTACAAAAAATGAACTTTACAATTCAATTCTGTGTGCATATGTTTGTGTTATTTAACATATATTATTATACAAATTAATATAAAAATATCTTAAAATATAAAAAAATCTTAAAATAGGGAAACATGTGACCAAAAATAGTCGCATGTTTCCCTATTTACTCTATGTTAAAATGACCTTGTTTAACGCTGTTTCATTTAGTGCTTTGTCATCCAGGAACGCATCCCCTGCGTTGAGTGGGGTCTTACTGTATATGTATGTATGTATGTGTGTGTATATATATATTATTAATATAAAATAAATTTTAGGAATTATATAAAATGATTTCTAAAAATTTAACAAATATATATATATATATAATATTGTTAAAATTTTAGAAATTATTTTATTTAAAAAAATATATTGAAGTTTTAATATAAAGGTTTCATTAATGTATTTAAGTAATTCGTAATTCATTGAATAAGTTAAAAATTAAATTATTATTTTAGACAATACGTTCCTTATTTTTATATTTTAGGATGAACAAGGTCCAACAGATCAGACACCACTTTCACGAAGAGATGTTATAAATGCTCTTATTTCAACACCTCATACAGCTGACCTCCGGTTTCAGGTATATTTTAATAAAATAATATAAATTTTAATTTTATTGAGGTTCAGTTAAATTTTATATTATACTTTGTATTATTTTTTAGGGTGTAAATTTAGCAGGAGCTGATTTGTCACGCCTAGATTTACGACATATTAATTTCAAATATGCCAATCTTCATCGTGCAAAACTAACAGGAGCAAATTTAAGTTATTGCTGTTTAGAAAGAGCTGATCTTTCTTTAGCAAATTTGGAAGTTGGTGCTTTCATATTTTCTGTATAAAAATTTATTATAGTAGACTATATAACAATGTAAAATTATTTATTTTTATTTACAGATTTTATTTAGATTGTGGCTAATTATTATTTTTAGGGCACTATTATGCTAGGAGTGAAAATGCTTTGTGCTAATTTGGAAGGAGCAGATCTGAGATCATGTATACTAGAAGACCCTGCTGGAAATAGAGCCAATATGGAAGGTAAGAATTTTTTCTTGTCATATATTTCAACTACTTACATAAAACAACATTTAAAGTTTCTTGCTTATTGATTATTATGTTTAAATGATTTTAGGTGTTAATCTTAAAGGTGCTAATCTTGAAGGCAGCCAAATGTCTGGAGTCAATTTAAGAGTTGCAACATTAAAAAATGCCAATTTACAAAATTGTGATTTAAGAGGTGCAGTATTAGCAGGAGCAGATTTGGAGGTGAATCTTAATTATTTTATGAATTATTTCTGCTTTATATTTAAAAGTTTTCAGTTTATATAAGTTTTAAGTTTTGTTTTAGAATTGTGACTTATCTGGAAGTGATCTACATGAAGCAAATTTACGAGGTGCTAATTTAAAAGATACTGCTTTTGAACTCATGTTAACTCCATTACACATGTCTCAGGCAATACGTTAAAAATTAATAAAATTATTATGGAAAAAGATTTTCAAAATATTTTGAAAGTATAACTATTATAAAAGAAGAATGGTTATACTCTACTGTTAAAATTGTTAAAAAAAAAAAGTTTTAATAATCATTCAAGATTAATATTATTACACTGTTAAGCTAATTATTTTTTTATGTCATTACTATCTTGAGCTAACACATCTAATGAAAGCAATACAAATAACCCACATTTTATAATATAAGAGTCAACACAAAATGATTATAATTTTGTTTTCCTGATTTATTTTTTACAGCGATAGATAATTTATAAAAATTAATATTAAAAAAATTTAATTTTGGTCTTTACAACACTTCCAGTGAAGAAAATGCTTTTTCTTTTTTTTCTTTTTTTTAATCTAGTCATTTTGTAAAAAGTAATTTCATTGAAAATTAGTTTGTAAAGTAATAGAAGTTATAAAATATATACTGTTGTGTTCTGTTGTTTTATACTTTTGTGAGATTAATAAACTTCACTGACATCATATCTCATAGTGAAAATCATGTATAATATAAACCATAGCACATTACTTGTATAAAAATTGTTCATAGTGGTCTAAACCTTAAATGTAATATAAATTCATTTTAATCTATTCTATATTGTTTTTATATTATAATTAAGAGTATTTATGCAACTTATTTATCAAATATAATTCAGTAACAAATTATGTAGCAGAATCATAGAATATTTAACAAAGTATTTATTAATTTATTAGTTAGATGCACTTAAAGTTCTATATTTTTTTGTTTTGATGTGGTAGCCTTGTGGTGTAAAATTATTGTTTTCTTTAATAAATTACATTTATTATATTATAAGAAGATAAAAATTAATGAAATATTGTTTATTATAACAGCTTTGGAATAAATATCCATTAATTCTGATGTATTTTTATATTTAGATTTTTTGGACAGAGAAAATTTAAAAATGTAGTGTACTCTCATTGATCTAAACTCATTACTGTATAAGGTTGTCCAGATTAATGAAAAGCTAAGATTAGTGTAGTAATACATAGTTGGAAAATTAAGTTTCAAGTTGATCTATAAAAGAAATATTCTTAACAGTGCAATCTATTCCAGTTTAAATTCTTCAAATTAATCTTTCAACAGTTTTTCCACTGTATATTGCACACTTGAAATTCTTGAAGATTGTTGAATTCTTGGTTTGTGGTTTTTTAATTTTTGTTACATTTGACCACTGCTCTTCCTTCAGGTATTCTTGATCTTTGGAAACAATTAGAAGTCAGTTGTCATCATAAGGGCTGATAAAGAACTGTAAATGTGGTGTTGAGCCAAGAATTAGGTTATAGTGAGAATTGGTTGGAGCAATAGCATAAAACAATGACTGAACTGGTCAAAAATTTTGTTTCTAACAGTCATATAATCAATGCAAGACTTCCAAGTGAAATTTGTGATTGTCAGGTAACTCCTCTGGCACAAGTTTAGCATGAAAAATTCCATGGATACCAAGGAAGCAGATCACTTTATCACCACTTTTGACTTGGATTTATGTGCTGTTTTAGGTTGGTAATTCTGATGACTTCCATTCACATAAATGTCATTTGGTTTCTTGATTATGCCAATAGCATCAAATGTCATATACAATAATCATTCTGTGGAGAACATTGTTCTCTTCTTTCTGCTGCAACAAGTTATGAAAGGTCTGCAGTTTCTTCTCTTTTAGTCAGGATCATCATACAAGGAGTCATTTGGTGCAATTTTTCTATTCCAATCTCTTTTATGATAATTTCCTGTACTTCATGGCTCATAGTCATGTTATATGTCAATCTTCAGATTGCGCCATATTTTCAATCTTGATATTTTTCAGCAGTACACTTATTCATTAGTGCATGCCAAATACTAACACAAGCCTGAAACTTAATTGTCTGAAAATGTATATAAAGGAAAGGAAATAAAGAAGATACAAATACATACATTTAAAAAATTTCTTTAAATAAAAACATAATTTAAATTTAATATAAATTTTTACAAGAAATTTTTACTGTTTTATTTGATTCAGTGTTTTATATTCTGTTTGCATAAATATATTATAATTAAACACAGTTCAAAATTGTGTAAATGTTATTACTATGTGATCAAAAAAAAAGAATAAAACTGATTTGGGTTAATGCATGTTTATATTAGAGTAAACTGTACTTTGAATTAAAACACTTAATAAAAAAAAGAAAATTTGAAACTTAGTAAAGTAAAAATGTAATATAAAAATAAAAATAAGAACAAATGTATTAAAGAAAATATCAAAAATTTATGTTAAAAGAAAATAGACTTCAAAAAATTATGGATATTTTTCAATTTAATTTATCTTTTTCTTCTTACATGTTTATATGAAGTAATTAAATAAGTAATCTTTCATAACAATCTAAGTAACTATATACAGTATATCTTATATATATAAATTATTTGCATTCTTATAAACTAAACTAGTAATGCAAATAGCTAATCTGTTTGAGAGGTAATTTCAATATTTTTTACAGTATGTTCTAGAGGCCTAGGGGATCCAAAAATGTCCCGCAAATATAGCTTCTCAAATGCATTGTTTCAGTATTGGAAAAGGTTAAAGATTAGTCTAAATACCCTTGAAGATGCTGCTATACAGCATTGACTAATCACTGTGAAAAAGCTTCAGTCTTGCTGCTCTTTAGCTTCTGTGCTGTATTAAAGAGCCAAGAAATGCAAGCAAATCTTTTTGCAAAACTTTAAGGTTCTGAAGATAAGAAACTGAAAGGCAAAGAAAGATTGAAGGGTATGTTTATAGGACTTTCTTTAATCCCTAGACTTCTAGAACACTCTGTAAAAAATATTGTCACCACCTGTGGAACACCCCATGTGTATATAATACATTGCATATATGGAAGATTGTTTCTAGATTTTTCATGAATCTTAAATACAAAAATTTTATAACATTTTTGATGGATATTTATTCAAAAGATATTGCACAATAGAATTATTTTATTTGCTAAGTGCAAACTTATTAATTCACTTAATGCTATTTTTGTTCTTACATTTTAAATTAAATTTGCTCTTTAAGTCATCTGGTTAGATTGGTCTTTTGTATTTAAAAAATTTTAAATCGTAACACATAAGTTGGTTTTTATAGAATAGTTTTATTTCTTTCCTTTATTTAAATGAGATGACTCTAATTAATATGTATGAAAATCATGTTAAAAAATAAGGTAAATCTTTTAAAAATAATTTTATTTGAAGTTGTTTTCATTAATTTCATAATTATTTTTCTCATAATTACTGTAAGATAGATTTATTTATGTAGGGTCCCAGGGCACTCGGCTGTGGAGATTCGTGTAACAACTAATATTTATGCAAATTCAAGTATAGGTTCTCTATTTTAAATTTATATTGTATTTATAAATATAGCCTGCTGTATTTTGTTTCCTGAATCATTCCTTACTTCTTTGATTTCTCTTTTTCTCTTTTAATTTTCTTTATATGGAAGTCCCCAGGTACAGTACATTTACAGGATGCCCACCCATAAGTCCAGTCCTGTATATTTGTACATAATTCAGATAAAAATGCAAACTAATGGTTATTTGCTAATTTTTTAATTGAAAATAATCAATGAAATAAACAATTTTAGTTAAATATAATTAAAATTTATAATTTCTTTTTAAGAAGCAAAATGTTTAAATAATAAGAAAATAAGATTCTGATATTATTTTAAATATAATAAAATCAAAACAAAGTAAATGATACTGTTAGAAAATGCATTTGAAATAAAGAGATGACTTAAAGATCCATAATAAAAAAAGTTTTTAAAAAATGGAAACAGTTGAAATTATGTTTTTTAGAGTAACTGAGAAAGCTTTTAAATTTTTTTCTTTTATATGTTCATTTCTAATAAATTCTATTATAAATTTATAACATTAGAAATTGATTTTTAACATATTTATTAATTTTACCATAACTTATATTGTTAGTTAATTCTCTTCCATAGATGATATCTTCCTAAAGTATTTAAGATATTTTATTTTCAATGAAGTCTATCTCATTTAAAAAAATTCTTATTCTGATTATATTAAACATATTGAAAAGTTTAATTAAAAGATGTAGCTATAACTTTTTATAGCAAATTATAATTTACTACGAATGCCTTGATGATGCTTTACTATAACGAAAATATATTTCATTTTTATAAATTAATGATAACCGTATTGCCTTATCACCATCCTTCTTCTTGCCTTAGTGTATTAATCTAAATGTAAATATCTAACATTGTTAAATTGTTAATTGCTAACAAAAAGTAAGTAAATATGTGCCTGAAGCACTTTCTTCTTTTAAAGAATGTAAAGATTAAAATTTATTGATAAATATATTTAAAAATGTTTATAAACATATTAGTCAATGTAAAATTATCATTCAAAGCTTAAAAATTAGCATTTCTGTAGACTTAAAACATATTAAATTATTGTAATAATAATGTAGATTATTCTAAAAAATAAATAAATAAATAATTCAGTTATTTAAAGTAGAATATCTGTATGAGAAGTTGAACATTAGATGAATCTAAAATAAACGTAAAGATAATGTAAGGTAGAAAATAAGTTATGTTAGAAATAAATGTATTTGTAGTTGTTAATAAAATGCTTTAATGATAAACATTGTCAGTTTATGAAAATTTTTTCAAAGTTGTATATGTGAATTTAAATTGCTTACCAATAAACAGTTTAAGCATATTTTGATCAATAATTCATACTGCTGTCATATTAAACCAATGAAAGTGTGTAGAAGTAGCAGTCTAGAGATGAATACTCTTAAAGGTAAGACAATTATTTGAAACTCCTTTGAAATTGTGATAAAAACTCTCTTTAAATCTTTAATATTTCAGGAAGAGATTCAAAACATTCTCAATTGCATCTTTTAATGAAGAGAAAAGAGAACTATATTGTGTATATAATGCTTCCTATTATATATACAGTTAACATTTTTGGCATTTTCACTTCAAAAAATGGCAAATCTTTCCGATTTATTGCCACAATTCTAATCATCGTGTTATATATTATTCACATATTAGCATTGGCAACGTACAATGTAGTAAAAAAGACACTAGAATTACTCCCCGTACATATTTATCAATTTGTTGGTTCTGTAGTTGCAATATGTAATTTATGCCATTTCGGGAAGAAAGAAAGTTGTATTTTTGAGTATTTGACAAAATTACAAAGTGTGTGTCGTGCGTTTTCCAATAAGAAGTGTAAAAAATCGAAAAGATACGTATGTATGTACTCCATCGCCGGATGGACCTATTTTATAATTAGTTTCACAACAATTTCGTGTATAGCATATCTAGATTTGCATAACTGTTCTATGATTTACGATATAAATGACGTTTCATTCAATATAATATACTTAGTTGTTATCTTAGACAAAATTCTGTTCTGTTATATAAATATGTGCAGCACGTTCGTAATTTTGTACTTCATATCGCTGTGTCTGCTATTATCAGAAAAAACCGCCCAATTTAATAAAACAGTTGATTTATGTTGCAAAAGGCGAGAATCGTTAATTGCCGAAGAAATTAGAAAATTGCATAAAATTTACAGCGGTTTGAATCGAGTGGTGAACGATATTGACAGTGTACATTCTCACATTGTTCTTCTTTGGTATGCGGAAATTATAATTAATGTATGCTTGCTCATCTTTTCTTTAATTTCCGAAGGAAATAACAAATTTCGCAAAATCGAATTTGTTCAAATAAGTTTGGATCTTTTTCGTTATATATTCATCTTTTTTTCTCTTTCCTTTATGGCTTCTGGTGTATACGAGAAAAGTCAAAAGAAGTTAATGAACGTTCATCAATTAGCTTCTTACGGTTCTATTTCGAATTGGAAGTTTCAGGATGAATCTCTGTTTTTGATTCATCGAATATCCAAATGCAGAATTGCCCTGACTGGATGGAATTGTTTTGTAATTAATAAAAGCTTTATAATGACTATCATTGGAATAATTGCATCATTTACGATAGTTTTACTTCAAGTTACAATGCCAGTTATAGAAAAAAATTAAATGTAAAATATAATTGGTTACGGAGTGATCCGAATATACATAAGATGATTCATTGGGTAAAAAATACAGGTAGCCTGCTTTAGGTGTTTTTTTTTTTTTTTAACAGGTCATGGCATCTCCTACCAAAATCATTTTATGAATTGATGACTGTGTGCTTCTAGGTGGAAATCAACTGAAAAAACCAATGAGTGTCCATTTCATATGAAGATTTATTGGTTTGCTTATTCATTTGCCACCGAATGTTTTCTTATAGGGTGGTATATGAAGGGGAATACATTTTCTTTCATGTATTTTTTATAAATTTATAACATTAGAAATTGATTTTTAACATATTTATTAATTTTACCATAACTTATATTGTTAGTTAATTCTCTTCCATAGATGATATCTTCCTAAAGTATTTAAGATATTTTATTTTCAATGAAGTCTATCTCATTTAAAAAAATTCTTATTCTGATTATATTAAACATATTGAAAAGTTTAATTAAAAGATGTAGCTATAACTTTTTATAGCAAATTATAATTTACTACGAATGCCTTGATGATGCTTTACTATAACGAAAATATATTTCATTTTTATAAATTAATGATAACCGTATTGCCTTATCACCATCCTTCTTCTTGCCTTAGTGTATTAATCTAAATGTAAATATCTAACATTGTTAAATTGTTAATTGCTAACAAAAAGTAAGTAAATATGTGCCTGAAGCACTTTCTTCTTTTAAAGAATGTAAAGATTAAAATTTATTGATAAATATATTTAAAAATGTTTATAAACATATTAGTCAATGTAAAATTATCATTCAAAGCTTAAAAATTAGCATTTCTGTAGACTTAAAACATATTAAATTATTGTAATAATAATGTAGATTATTCTAAAAAATAAATAAATAAATAATTCAGTTATTTAAAGTAGAATATCTGTATGAGAAGTTGAACATTAGATGAATCTAAAATAAACGTAAAGATAATGTAAGGTAGAAAATAAGTTATGTTAGAAATAAATGTATTTGTAGTTGTTAATAAAATGCTTTAATGATAAACATTGTCAGTTTATGAAAATTTTTTCAAAGTTGTATATGTGAATTTAAATTGCTTACCAATAAACAGTTTAAGCATATTTTGATCAATAATTCATACTGCTGTCATATTAAACCAATGAAAGTGTGTAGAAGTAGCAGTCTAGAGATGAATACTCTTAAAGGTAAGACAATTATTTGAAACTCCTTTGAAATTGTGATAAAAACTCTCTTTAAATCTTTAATATTTCAGGAAGAGATTCAAAACATTCTCAATTGCATCTTTTAATGAAGAGAAAAGAGAACTATATTGTGTATATAATGCTTCCTATTATATATACAGTTAACATTTTTGGCATTTTCACTTCAAAAAATGGCAAATCTTTCCGATTTATTGCCACAATTCTAATCATCGTGTTATATATTATTCACATATTAGCATTGGCAACGTACAATGTAGTAAAAAAGACACTAGAATTACTCCCCGTACATATTTATCAATTTGTTGGTTCTGTAGTTGCAATATGTAATTTATGCCATTTCGGGAAGAAAGAAAGTTGTATTTTTGAGTATTTGACAAAATTACAAAGTGTGTGTCGTGCGTTTTCCAATAAGAAGTGTAAAAAATCGAAAAGATACGTATGTATGTACTCCATCGCCGGATGGACCTATTTTATAATTAGTTTCACAACAATTTCGTGTATAGCATATCTAGATTTGCATAACTGTTCTATGATTTACGATTTAAATGACGTTTCATTCAATATAATATACTTAGTTGTTATCTTAGACAAAATTCTGTTCTGTTATATAAATATGTGCAGCACGTTCGTAATTTTGTACTTCATATCGCTGTGTCTGCTATTATCAGAAAAAACCGCCCAATTTAATAAAACAGTTGATTTATGTTGCAAAAGGCGAGAATCGTTAATTGCCGAAGAAATTAGAAAATTGCATAAAATTTACAGCGGTTTGAATCGAGTGGTGAACGATATTGACAGTGTACATTCTCACATTGTTCTTCTTTGGTATGCGGAAATTATAATTAATGTATGCTTGCTCATCTTTTCTTTAATTTCCGAAGGAAATAACAAATTTCGCAAAATCGAATTTGTTCAAATAAGTTTGGATCTTTTTCGTTATATATTCATCTTTTTTTCTCTTTCCTTTATGGCTTCTGGTGTATACGAGAAAAGTCAAAAGAAGTTAATGAACGTTCATCAATTAGCTTCTTACGGTTCTATTTCGAATTGGAAGTTTCAGGATGAATCTCTGTTTTTGATTCATCGAATATCCAAATGCAGAATTGCCCTGACTGGATGGAATTGTTTTGTAATTAATAAAAGCTTTATAATGACTATCATTGGAATAATTGCATCATTTACGATAGTTTTACTTCAAGTTACAATGCCAGTTATAGAAAAAAATTAAATGTAAAATATAATTGGTTACGGAGTGATCCGAATATACATAAGATGATTCATTGGGTAAAAAATACAGATAGCCTGCTTTAGGTGTTTTTTTTTTTTTTAACAGGTCATGGCATCTCCTACCAAAATCATTTTATGAATTGATGACTGTGTGCTTCTAGGTGGAAATCAACTGAAAAAACCAATGAGTGTCCATTTCATATGAAGATTTATTGGTTTGCTTATTCATTTGCCACCGAATGTTTTCTTATAGGGTGGTATATGAAGGGGAATACATTTTCTTTCATGTATTTTAGGAAGTAGAATATTCTATTTAAGAAACTGACTTTCATGACGGACTATGACTATATTATTAGAACTCGGTCGATCCTATAATATAAAAGGCTGTTTTGTTTCTTATAAATGTGAAATGTTTTTATATACGATGCGAAAAAATCAATATAGGTCTAATAAAATATTTATAAACATAGTTTGTTGATGTCGCACATTAATTAATCAATCAATCTACCTTTCGTATTTAATCTTTGCCAAAATATATATTATAATATATTTTTAGAAAGATGATAAATTACTGTTTTTATTTAAAAAAGGAAATAAACTTTTTATTTATTGATGTTACGAGAATCATTTAACAAACAAAAAAAAAAAAAAGGAATAGTAGGCCTAAACACTTGAAAACGGTGTTTAACTATTAGATAGAATAAATTATTCCAAAATGTTATTTTCAGGAAGCTTCCAAAACTAGAATAATTAAATTTACCTATCAAAAAATGTATTCAAATCCAGGCGAGCTTCCCCGGGAATTTCGGAAGTGATCTGTTTTAGATATGTCAGGATCCGGCCTCGCCAGCAGGTCGTACCCTCATGGGCGGCCAAGATCACTATAGATACCACCCTGTGATCACTGAGGTTTTTTTTAAAATCAAGCTCATCGTGGTTGGTGAAGGACGGACCATTTCCAAAAATTCCTGGGATTTTTCAACCAATCTGGATTCCCAAGCGGTAGGCTGATACCATAACCAACCTGGTCATCCGGTGTTCCATGAGTATGACTTTGAAAAATCCTTTAGTGTCCACACGATGAAAAGAGTTAAAAAATGAAAAAATCAGTTAACCATTAAGTCTAATGATAGAAGGCATACATAATGACAAGAGTTATTCTTTGCATCTTCACTTTGAAGCGTACCCACAGCTTTTATTTACTGTCTTATACTCCATAATGTACTATTTCATGCTTGCATTAACTAGGAACACCTACTCCCGCATTTGCTTGTTCTGTCTCTTGCACACCGGACCAGATCAACTCATTCCCGTTCACATTCATACACTCCTTGCCTTTCACACTCGTCTCACTCATGCAAAGAACATCTATCTTATTCCAGTCATTTCCCTTATTAATTCGTTCGCTTTATCCCTTTCTCCAATTACATTCCACACACCCTACAGACATTCACACTTCCGCTTTCTTTTTCTCATTAGCCTATCCTGGTTCTGTCGCGTCTTGGTTGGAGGGTGACAACTCTCTAGATCAGGATCCCTGCCACTCCCAGATCCTTTTGCCTTCTTTTAAGAAGAAAAATATTTTACATCCTGGGGGGTGTTAGCCCCATGCACAACCTCCAACCGGGAGGACCAGTGATACGACCATAGTCTGTCCCTTATCCACTGACTTGTTCAGCATGGATGTCCCTGTCGGTAACAAAGTTTCCGCTAAAAGTCACGCAAGCTGGCTTGCTCTCCACATTAATTAATTTAAGGTAGAAATCTTGGAGCAGGATACATATATTTTTACGGTAATGTTTTACATTTTATATACGAACATTCCTATAGAACAGGTGTGGCCAAACTTTTATCCCTTAGGGGCTACTTTTTTTGTTAAATATAGTCTGCGGGCGACTATGAATATGGGCAAACATTTTTAGGATTTTTATATGAGCATGCGTTAATATTTGCATTGTTCATCGGGATAAATACAAACAGTACGGGTACGTTGCACAGACAGTCTATTATTGTAAGAATAAATTATCGAATTAAGATTTTTAAACATTAAATGGAAGCAAATTGTTCAACTTTAGCTTCGCGGGCTACTTTCAAAACCAAGACCGGTCGACCGTTGTCTAGGTGTTGGCCATCCCTGCTATAGAATATATATATATAATTACCATATACTATTTTTCTACTAATCGCGTGTTATTTTGTATAATTACAATTCACAAGATCGCAAGAATGACATCTAGGTAGCAGTGCGGTGAGAGTAGCAGCTCTCGGGGACCTGAGATCGAATCCCGTCCGGTCGATAAACCCCTACAGTTTTTCGAGGTTGTCAGTGTAGATATCTCGAGTTCCGTCCCTCACCACCCGCAGACCCATTGTTGGTTTATTATGGCCGAATCCATAGTGGGTTCGTTAAAAAGGCCGTCTTAGTGCTGGCAGGACAGAAAGTGTTTTTAAAAACAGACCTTTAAAAACGTACTTTGATAGGAATTGGATATTTTAACAAATAAATGTAAATTATATGGTTCTTATTCCTATGTATACAGTATACGAAACATCTAAACATGATTAATGTGGCTGCAATTTGAAAAAATTGTAGATATAAATTTCCACTGACGTCCGCAATTTGAAAAAATTGTAGATATAAATTTCCACTGACGTCCTTCCTTAATCTCGAGAAGGGAATTAGATATATTAAATTCAGTACTAGATGTAGAAAGCTTAGGGATACGAGGCCCAGATTAACTGTATGCAAACTGGAAGTCACGTTATTTCAATTCAAAAATTTTTTCCTGAAAGGAATTAGATGACTGGCATTGCTCCATTGCTAACAAGAAAAGTATGGTGTACAGTACAGAAGCAAGACACTACTAATTTGAGGTGGAGAGCATATATTTTAAATAAGTTAAAAAAAATATGATTAATATGATATATTCAATTTTTAATAAATTGTATCCCGGCATTCTGACGATGCCACAATAACTAATTGCTGGTCATAATTAAATTCCTTAACTTTTAAAACTTTATATACCTATGACTAGTTTAAAGACCAGAAAAGTATTTCATTATCTTATTATTATGCTTCTTATATAATACGTTTCCTCAGTGTTTTACTTTTACTAAATTGATTTTTCTGGAAATTTACTTTTTTTTAAATAATTTTTTATTATTTTTTCTTTAAAATGTTTTATCACAAATAGAAAACATTTTTTAATTAATTAGTTTTCTAGGTTTATATTTTTATTAATTCAATTGGTTTTGAAAATTATATATCAAGAGTTGTTGGGTGTTGAAAATTTACATTTTGTCACTTTATATTTTTTGTTTTGTTTTGACTTCTGGCATTCTCACATCCAATCGCGCTATGCATAATAACCTTGTAAATTCTAGACCTACGACAGCTGAATTAATTTCGGTACAAAAAAAAAATCTTTTATTATAAAGATGTCCTTTGAAAAGATTTATAAACGTAATGAGGAAGTTTCATTGATTATTTTGATTTTATTTATTACTCAGCAGTTTTCAAACTTTTTTGGCCTGTTGCCTACTGTAAAAAGTGAAAAGCTTTTCTGTCGCACTTCCTATATTTTTGATTTTGTTTAATAAAAAAAATATAATATATTTTAAATTATAAATAGTTGTGTACTATAATTATTGGATGTAATAAATAATGTTGTTAAAAATGAATTTCTTTTGATTTCTAATAAAGTGAAAACTGCTTATGCGACCACTTGCATTATTTGACGGGCAAAAATTTCTGGCACCGAATAGTTTATCCATAGAGTCTTCGTATAAGTTACCTGTATTAAACGACCACCTGTGTAACGCGACCGCGGGCATCGATTTTTAGTCCGAAACAACATACAACAACTGTAATAAAAGCGACCACTTTCGCGAATGTATCTGGTCTAAACTATTGTAAGAACCCATCTCAACAACGTTTCCACCTCCTAATATAATGAATTAGTCTAAACTCTCGTTCGAACCCATCTCAGACACTTCTCCCAACCTTGAAATTAGGTGCAGGTGTTAATAAATTAGTCTAGCAACAAAG
>NW_019384633.1:112240-179347 GCF_000671375.1 Centruroides sculpturatus
TCATCGTTTGATAAAATCTATTTTTATTTATTTATTTTGAAGCTCATATACAGTACACGTGCGATAAATAGTTTCTGTATCAACCTACCTTATTTCCACGATATTTTTAGAAAAATAATATCCAAGTAATTTTCGCAGGCAAAATATTCAAAAAACAATAAACGCATTAATGCAAAAATCAGTTTTACTTCCTTTTTCGATTCCGCGATTGTAATGAAATCGTATAATGAGAAAAAATAATAAAATCGTTTTATTATTAATTAATAATTTTTCTTATTGTACTTAATTAATTAAGAAAATATTAAATATTAAAAAATGCAGTATTTTTAAAGTTAAAATAAGATAAAACTAACGAAAAACAAAAGCAAAGTGATGGAGAGATAGGACACGCTTATATATTTATGACGTAATACACGTACCTGAGGAGCGAACGAAAAGAACCGAGTCGAATTAATTAAGTCGAAAAAAGAAAGTGTGCATTATAATCGAGAAAATGCGACTACTGTATTAATCTTTAAATTATTGGTGTTAAATCTGTCTTATAATATCATGACGACTCCTATAAATCGGGTTATCCGATAAGAATAAAATACAATACCAATATAGCCCTATCGTTGAAAAAATTCGCTTATTTTTGCTCACCTCGAGTTTTTCTTAGTAGAAATGGCTAAAAAGTGCGCAAAATACGTACGGAAATACGGTATTAAAGCACCACCTGTCTAAAAGACCACTTTTTGAAGGAACCGTGGGTGGTCTCCATAGACAGGTTTTACTGTATACGCTTTTATAATATTCGTGGCGCACTTCTGAGAACAACTCTGGACAACGCCCAATTTCTAACATCAGGACAACGCCGCGGGAATACACGGCGTTTGTTCAGGAAATTCGACATAGAATAATTTAAAAACAGTATCACTTAGTTGTTTAAAATTTTACTTTGTTTTAAACGAAACATTCGGATTCGATCGCTAGTGTTTTTGTTTTATACCTGTTTAAAACGGAATGCGATAATGGAATTTTCTACTTAGTATGTTCTAGTATTATAGAATGTTTTATTTTTATAGTTAATAAACTCTTCTAGATAGAGTTGAAGCTGCAGTTGTTGCATTTTCTTACATACTTTCCAGACAATTAATGTACGGTACAATCTTAACATAGGAATAAAAATTAATAGACAAATTCTCGTTAACTTTTTTTTTTTTTTAATCGAAGATCCGTTTTAGACAGGTTTTACTATAATCCTTCTTTAAAATTATTTTAACATTTTTTAAAATAATGTTTAATAATAATAATAATACTATTATGTAATAAAGTAAATATTAAATATGTCCTTCATTTTTAATAAGAATACTTATTTTCAGATGTCAAAAAGGACACTTTTTTACATACTTTAAAACAGTTTTTATTATATAAATTTAAAGCTGTACATGTCATCCTTGAGTGAATGATTTCAAGGTAACATATTAATTACATTCAATAGATGCATATAATTAAGACTCTTAGGCTATAAAAGATTTCGCGTGATTTTACTCATGATAAGAATAGGAAACTTAAGAAACATAGCTCTTAAAAACCTGCAAAATGCATTTCGTAGGTTTCTTTTTGATCCTTTTCCTTTCCTTATACAAAACTTATAGCTTAAGTGGAAGATTATATTCGAGTTGTTCGAAAAGCTTAATAGATCGATACTGCGGTAAGACATTTCTTAAAAAGTAGGCCTATTTGAAATATAAAATTTTACTTAATATATAAAATTTAAATATTGTAATTAACTATACTGCTTGTAAAACAATTAATATTATGCACTTTATATTTTAATAGGTGTGAAAAACAAAGCGGCAGTGCTCGAATGTAAACAAAGGCTTGGATTTGAAAGAGTAAGATTCACAATCGATTTTTAAAAATTAAATTAATTTAATTTAATAATAAATATTTGAAAATGATTCATGGTAAAATGTTTTCAGGGTTTGGAAATATTTGAAAATTGTTATAATGCAGTTTCTGAAACGGGAAAACTTGAAACCATAGAAGAGAAATTAGAAAAAATTTGTTCTTTGAATCGTGATGTAATCATATTTTCTTATATTTTATTTATATATAAAATATAGTTCTTAATATTTCGCTATAAAAATTTTATAAACTTTTTTCAAACGAGGGCATTAAGAAGGCCTTTTAAATTATACCCATCATGGGTTCGACCAGGCCTTGGATGGAAGTAGTTGGCAATGTTGAGGTGAGTCTATGAAAAATTACTGAGACCCTTCCCGATTCGAGTCTCGAATCATATACCAGTCGACCCCCCTATAACACTGTTGATAATTCCGTTTTATATGAATTCCATTTTGTACGAGTTACTTAGATTTTACAAATACGTGTGCCGGGCTGTGAACGGCTCACGTATTTGTAAAATCTAAGTGACTCGTACAACATGGAATTCATATAAAACGGAATTATCAACAATGTTATAGGGGGTCGACTGTAGATTTACTGTATAGATTGGCGTCTTTACTGTCTCGACATTAGGCTTCGGCCTATAAAAACTTTTATTTGCTATTGTATCATTTGTGTCTTTTATTGTATATATGCGAAATTTTGTTAAAATAGAATATTTACATTATAACATAATGAAATTTTTAAAAATAATTTTTAATAACTGTATAAATTCTTTAATAATAGAATTCATAATGAATATAATAATTAATATATTTTATAATTTATAATTTCGAATAATTTCATAATCCAGAATTTGAATTTTTATGACAAAATTAAGTGAAAACACAACGGTTGCGGACTTATGAGTACTAATCTTTATATTTGCATAATCGAACTGATTTCCTTTAAATTGCAAACAATACTGATGCTTAGTTATTTTTTTGCTCACTTTGGGTAAAAACAATAACAGTTTTATGCATTGTTATATTGGTTGTAGTATACCATAGTATTAGGGACGTAACTATCAGGAATGCAGAATGTGGAGTGGACATGGAACTTGACAATAAGAGTCAAGGTGGCAGCCTACGGCTCTGGGGGAACCGGAGTCCAGGGTTCCTCAGAGCGGTAGTCCAACCGGATATCTCGACCCTCATCCCTCACCATCCTGCCGCTTCACTGTGGACCTGGTCGAATCCATAATGGGCTTTTTTGTCTTTTTTTGTTTTGTTTAATTCTTTCTGCTCTGTGGGCACTAAGAGGGCCTTCATTAGCAAGCCCATTTTGAGTTCGGCCAGGCCCACAATGGGGCGGCCGGGTGGTGAGGGACGGGGCCCGACATATCCGGACAGACCACCCTCGAAAAATTATTGGGAATTTATCGACCCATCTGGATTAGAACCCAGGTCCTCTTAGTGCCCACAGGGCGGAGTTTAAAAAATCCCAATAGGGCTTACGGAAGGCTGAAGTACTTATACATCACTATAACGAAACTATATTAAAGTAAATACTGAAAATTAAATTCATTTAAGAAGGGCGCGGGTTTGAAAACCTTGTCTGTTTTTAGTCGATTTGTTTTCGTTTTGTAGCAGCTTGGATTGACTGACCGTCATTATACAGTAGTAACGATTCTTATAAGCTTTGTTCATCGCTTAACTTCGACACTAACATCGTATGCACTAATAGAAAGTTTTATAACTACTTCTTTGGAAACTTATAATTAGTATGTTAACTATGCCTTTGTAGGCAGTGTCATCATATTTAACATACTAATACATTGTCCGTACTTGTTTTTGTGAATTGTCTGTTTTGTCCGCATTTCCAGTGATTGGAAGTTTTTTCTTTACTCTAGTAGTACCGCACATAAAACTGGGAAATTCTCTCTTTTGGTAACAGCGTGACGTTAAATTTAGAATTCAGAAGTTGGATCAGTCAAAATACATCGGCCTTTCAGTAGTGTTTCCATTTCCGATATTGCACCCACTAGTGGCCGAGAGGATAAAACCACTGAACATTGGTCGTGGGTTTGCGCCTCGCCAATGAACTGGCCACGTGAAGTTTTCCAGATTTTCTTCACGTTTGTAACACCTAAATAGGGATCAGTTTCCCATAATAGAACTCTCGGAAGGCATTTCCCTTTGCAGATCGTCACGAGTCACGAGTCACGTAACCGTAATCGAATAAAACCATTTCTATCATTGTTTTCACTTCAACCTTCCAGTTTCGAAACCATCTTTAATGCATAATTAATAGTGTATATTTTATATAACAGTTTTTAAAATTGTAATAATTTTTCAGGAATTTATAGGCATTTCTAATTGTGGTGAATATGCAGGAAAAATAGACCTTCTGAAAACAAGAGGAAAAATGTACAATATTGTTGACGTAAGTATTATAAAAATGTATTTTTTGAATTCCAAAACAAAAATGTAAACAATCTTCGGAGTCATTTTTTGATCGATCGCCGTGCTTTCTCACTGTTATATATAAGAGCCGGGAAAGTAAAAGGGTTCATTAAATTTGAAAAATATTTCAAGTTTCTTTTATAAAGTAAAATAGACTTCCGGATAATTTTGAAACAGCCTGTTTTATTTACAATCCGTCAGTCTTATTTTTAATAGTTAAATTTCAAGAATAAGTTAATTTTTATTCTTGAATAAAAATTAACTTATTTGTTATAAATCGAAACGCTCTAAATAGAAATGTACACAATGTTATATTTCACATTGAGTACATTTCATAATATACAGTGAGTACTGTAGTTTATAATATAAAATTTTAAAAATAACCCAGTAAACATTTGGGCCGCAAACTATTACAAATATCTTGGGTCGTACGAGCAAAAAGTTTGAAAAACGCTGGGCTATTATGTCTAAGGCCCAACTTACGTATTAAATTTTAGAAAAATTTAAAAATCGTATCGTGGATTGCATTTAGATCCAAGTTCAATTATTTTTATACTTTCAGCTTTGTTTATACGTTCAAGAAGTGATAGAAGATAAGGTAAGTAGAATTTTATGTTAAATTTTAATTATTGATAAAGGCAATACAAAACGCGCAAATTATTTTTTCTCCATTTTACAGTAATTGCTTCTTCTACTTTCTTTAACATCTTACAGAAAGTATCACGTTATATTAGATATTATCCTAACTTCTCTTACAAAAATTTAACTTTATAAAGTACTGCTTATGATAATACTTTGAAAAAAACTTTTAAAATCTGTGAAATTTGATATCTACTATAATAATATTAGTTATTATTAAAACAAAAACATCGCACTTGGAGTAATTTGACAGCTAAAGAAGTTACTTAGACCAACTAATTTAAAAACTGGTCATTTCTAAATTAATTTGGATTTTATTTTTAAAGTAAAGGATTTAAAGCAATGCAAAGGAAAATATATTCTTTGATATAAGCAAAGCATATGGACTAGGGTTTCTCATTTCCCGGGAAATTTGCCTCCAGCGGGATTACGGGAAAAATAATTTCTTTTCCCGGGATCCCGGGAAATTCCGGGATGATAGTAAAATAGAATTTTATATGAATAAAAAATATCATAAATTTGAATAATTTAATTTATTTTCTAGTAAGTAACTAAAGGTGTAGGGCCAATCTCACCCATACGGACACGTTAGGCTCAATTAATTTATGTTCTCCTACATTATAAGATGAAAGTAAAATAAAGCGTTTCATTGGGAGTTTTAATGATTACGAAAAAAATACTATTTTATTTCTAAAGATGAAATAAAAAATAAACTAAAGTGCGATGAGTGATATTTACTTTCAGCAAGTCTCCGCTGTTCAATGATGCGCAAACACAATACATAGATATTACATGAACTAACAAGTAGAGACTTGTAAAACATAGGTAATAATATGCAGCAAGAAACCTCAAAATTTCTCTCTTAGGTGAGTCTTCAAGATGCAACTTTTCGTATAATAAATAATAGAAAGAAAACCTGACATGGTAAATTATTATTGAAATGCGAGATTTCCCGGGATTTTTCTCGTAGGGAATAAATGGCGAGAATCCCGAGAAAACGGGATCCCGGGAAAGAAACCCTAATATGGAGTGATTACTGTTATGGATCGACTCCGTTCATATCTATAGTAAAAAATACAGCAACGAATTGCTTAACTTTCCCAGCTACATTTGGTGGTGCTATATGTTATCATATTTTACTAAAAAAAACTTATATTTTTCACTATTATAAAATGGCAAAAAGCTTAATTTTGAAGTTAGGGATGAGTTTTATAAAAAAAAAATTGTAAGTGCCAATAACCAGTAAAATCGTCATTAAGTCTGACCCTACACGACCTCATTATCTTCCCACCCCTCGACCTTTAATTGACGAGATAACTCGTCAAGTTTACATAGCGTTACGAAAAATTCGGTAGTTAAGGCCACTTTTGACAAATTTTTTTTCAATTTTTGGAATGTTTTTTAGGTCCACAAATTTTTGCAAAAATTTTTACCCGCGCGAAAAAATTTTATCGCGATTTTAATGAGCCTTTGATAAGGCTCGATTAAGGCTTAATTGTTTTTTAATGGGAGTTTTTTATCAAATTTATTTCATGGTTCCTTAGTTGTAGTGCACACGGATTTTCCTTCGGTAAAGTTATTTAAAGCTAGTTTCTGATGCCAAAAACGACCTCCGATAGTTTTTTTAATTTTTTTAATTAATCGATTTTATTATATATAAATTTAATTAATTAGGGGGTCGGAAAACGCAATTAAAATCTTAATTTTTTAAAAATATTTAAAAATACAGGCGTCGCTCATATTCTACTTTAATCACCAAAATTTAATAGCATCAATTCCCTAACAAAAAAATTTCCCTGAAAAATTTCAGAAATTTTCGACAAAACACACGGAGTTAATAAACTTCGAACAAGGTGAACAAAATCGTGCCCCACACCAACATCCATACATACAAAAATTACCCCCAAATTTTTTGTATTTCTCAACATTTCAAGGTGCCCCAAGTCCAAAAATGTAAAAATCTGGAGGGGTTATTTTTGCCGGATCGTCATACTTTCCCTCTGTATAACCAGCCGGATAATTAAAAGGATATTAATACTTATTACTGTAAATTGAGTAATAGATAATTCCGTAAAGTTTTATCCACCACTTTTAAACTGGCTCCTCTGTGCACAAGAGTCAGAAGTCAATGGAATGCAACGTACTGGGCATTTGGCTAAAAGACCAGTTACGTTGAAGCCTGCTTTAAACAGTTGTCATGAAACTAACACCGATGGCCAGAGAGCAGTCTACCAGATATTCCAGCTTGACGTCTCACGTTTGTTGTTTGAAATCCAGCCCAAAGCCTGGTTATGACCTTCCAATAATTTTTCCTTCATAAAGTTATCTTTGTGGTATTATTTTTTGCTGTCAATGTCATACAATAAAGCAGTTAAAGATTCCTCTATGGTGGCAGGCTATTGCTCTGGGGGATCCGGGATCGAAAAATTTCCATAAATTTTTTGGGTGTGGTCCGACCGAATATCTCAACCCCCGTCCCTCACCACCCGGCCTCCCCATTGTGGGCTTGCTTAAAAAAACCCTCAGTGCTCACTGGGTGGAAAGAGTTTTAAAGTCCTCTATGGTTAAACTGCAACAAAAACAATGCCTTGCTGCTATTGTACTTTTAAAGTGTCTTCATATTTTGAATTAATTCATACTTTTTAATGGAATCTTCAACTATAACCTGGATTGTTTTACTAACTAGATAGGTTCACATTAATTGCTTCTTACCTATAGATTAGACGATTATTCTCATTTTCTTACAGACGGGTATGTAATTCATCATGTTATGTTGTACTGGTATAATATATGGTTTTTCAAATGATATATTTTAAATCATTGTAACTAATTTTAAAAAATTTTCTTTAATTTAGGGTTGTGGACTTTACACTGATCGCCGTCTTGAAATTTTATGAACCCTGATGTTAGTTTTCGGATGTTTTAATTGAAAGAAGATAAAAAGTAAACATTTGATATTTTATCATCATTCAATGGTAAAATTAACATTTAAAATATATTTGTACTTCTAATTATTACCATATTTGTAACATATATATACAAAAATATTACATGCTAGATAAAAAATTTAAACAAATGATGGCTGGGGGCTAACAAAAATTAAATTAGTTTATTCATTTTTGAATTGAACAATTTAAAATGAATTGCTAAAAATTACATACCACTTCTATAAACTTAATTTTAATAAAGAAAAAAAAAAGTTGAAAGTTTTTCTTATATATGTTCCTTCTTCACCAAATAATCAAGCTAGAATTATAATATTTATTAATTTTTTAATCATTGCAAAAATTAAAAAAACAAGCAACATTTTTAAAGTTTATTTAAAAAATTCAATTTAACTATAGCATCTGAAAAGTCAAAGTTTGATTATTAAATTGTTAAGATCCTTACAGTTAACTACAGTAAAAGAAAAAACATTTTTCTAAAATAAATATCTTACTGAATTTCAGTTAATTACCCCCATCAAAAAACAAAATCAATTAATCTAGAAACGTTTTAGATTAGCCTTTCTATAAAAAAACTAAGAAAATAGTATTGAAATTATTAATGAGAAAATTTTTAATAAAAAAATACCATGTTTTGCTTTTTCAAATCATTTACATTAAACTGAAGTTTGGGTAAAAAAAATATCTAAAAGATAATTTTTCAAAAAAATATATATTATTATTATTGTATTTTAACACCACTCTTGAAAAATCCATATCAAAGTTAATTTACATAGAACTAAAATGATGAATTTCAAATTTTTAAGCCATTTTAAAAAGTCGTCAAAAATCATTATGCAGATACTTAAAAAAAATTTTTTTAAGTGGTAAACAGTCAAGTTAAATATTGTACTTATAAACACAAATTTTTTAAATTATTAGTCAAACATCAAAAGCTTCACATAGCAATTTTTTTTTTATAACAACAAATAAGGAACTACAAAATTACAAAAAGTTTGATTTCGCTTGTGACAAACTTTTATTTGTATCAAATTTTCCAAAATGCACAAAAGCATTACTACATGTGACAAAATTTCAGGGCAGCAAATCAAGTGAATGTTATGCTGCAAAACTGCTCATCACCACAAGACGCCATGTTACACAATTAATATAAATAGGTCAGTCAATATTAATTCAAACATTCCAATTATTGATAGATTGTCATAATTCATTTAAATATATAAAAAAATTAGAAAAAAGCGTGGAATTGAAGCTCATCTCCCTGATCATAAATGTATACAAATTTTCTTTCAAAGTGTCAAAATATATCACTATAAAATTTCCCTCCACAATTAAAAATTACATTACATAACTTCTATTCATATTCTTGTTGAATGTGTTCTGTAAATGGTTTAAAATGTTTTATCTTTTTTCTTTTGAATAGTAAAAAAATTGTATTCATTTGAAATTCAATAATAATATTAATACCCAATGAGCTGTACAATTTTAACATATTGCATATAAAAATGACAGATTTTATATGTATAAAAAAATGTAGAGTATTTCTGTATTAATAATTTGATGAAAATCACAGAATACATATCAAATTTCTATTATTCAAATAATTTATCTGAAATAAATGTCACATTTTTTAGGATGTTTATCTTACATTTTTTTTATTTATTTATTTGACCTATCTCTTTGGCATATAAGTTGCTTTGAACCCAAAGCATTTACCAAATTTCAAACAGTTCTCATTTGCTCATTATTCAAAACAATACTTAGTAGTAAAGCAGGTATCAGAACAATAAGTTACGACGCCACTTATACTTAACTCGAAACATTTGTGAAAACAATGATAAACAGTGTAATTTAACTTCAATGATTTGGAACAGCCACCATAATTTTCATCAATGCACTGTCAACCCATTTCTTCTTTTTGTCTCAAAAGCAAAATAATTCTAATTCTAGCCTCAGTCCATCACCTAACAATGGAAGAGCAAGATTACTTGTCAAAATCCATTTAGCCTTCTGTGGAATTATTGCATTGCAGCAATGGCAAGGAATGGGTCATACACAGATTAAGTGTATGATATTTCCCATATTTTAATATTACAGTCTTGTCCAGTTGAGACAATAGTATTATTATCCAACCAACATATTCGTGTTATTTGGCTTTGAGGATGGGCTTCTGCAAGAAAATAAATATATTTTAATAAAAAAGTATTCCTGCAAAACTTTTACATTAACACAGAGGAAGAAAATTAATATGTTTTTATTTAAAATTTTATCATAATTTAGGTTTTGGGTAAGACATATATAACAAATAAATGGTAAATATTCACTGATGCTAAAGAATATAAAGTATTTAAAATTGCATTTACAAATGTCAAATATTTTTATTTTTCTTAATATTTTCAGAGTTCTTATTCATTCACAATCACTTTTATTTCATTGATTGTAGTTTATGCAAAATTAATGTAAACTATCAGTAAATCACCATCTATTAATTGATGACTGAACATGTAAAAAAAATAATAATTTGATTCTGTTTTGGTTAAATTGTTGTTTCATTTAATTTTCTTCCAAAACAGTTTAATAATTAGCTGTAATATGTATATTCAAATGAGTCTTATAAAACTTTTATTCAATTATTATTTTAGATAACATCTTTATTAAATGATATGTCTAATAATATTAAAATCTAAGTAAATTTAATTTATTCAGTCATTAAAATATAAAAAATAATAATATGATATTACTATACAGAGTACTTAAATAGAAAGCATAAAAAATATTTTATTAGAACAGGAATAAGATGAGTATAACATTCTTTTAGAGAAATTAAGTTTTTTTTTTCTCTCTAACATCAATTTGTGTTATTTAATTCTTTCAATGAAACAATCTATAACATCTAAGACAAAAAAAAAAAAAAGATAATTTACAAAATAAGCTGTTTGAAGTCTCATTAACAATATGAGTCAAAATAATTTATTGTTTGTATTTGTTACAGTGAGAATTTGCATTTCAAACAAATCCAAAATGACTGTTTCTAATCTCTCAGTAAAGAGATTTTATATATCTTTCTTCACTGAGAGATTAGAAATGATGCTATTTTGATACATAGCCATTAAGTAAGATTTGGTAAGAATAACTATTCTGCCTTTAGAAGTGATTTTATATTTGTTAACCTTTTACTCATTAATATCATTTTGGTTTTGATTGAAATGCAAATTCTCACTGTAACAAATACAAACAATAAATAAAAGGAAAGGAAAGAACAGGTTAGAAAATTGCTTCTAACAACATTGTTATTAAAACAAAACTCCAATAAATATTTCTAGTGGCATGAAAATGTTTAAATCATTTTAGTGATAGTCAGAAATAAAAGCTATTAATGTAATTTTTCTATAGTCTAAACATTAAAAAAAACCTTATTTTTATTGGTGCAAGTAAATATCAATTGATGTTATATATATACACACTTTTATATATAATATTTTGCATCTAAACAAAATGATACATGAATATTAAGTAAACTGCCATTTCAGTTCATTTAGTTTTAAAATTTTAAAAAATAATATACAGTGGGTGATCGGTTAACAAACAGTTCAGACTACAAACAAATCGGATAATGAACACCTCACAGAAAAACAAAGAAGCAGCAACGTAAAATAATGAATACCTATTGGTCGTTCCTTGTCTTCAGGTAACAATTCAAAACTTTTCGGAGTACTGAAGATGTCGACATCAACGCTCAACCCAGTATATACTGTTCGGATAGTATTCTTCCGAACTTTGAAACTCCCTTGTAATTCCAGCCTTTTAGTTTTCTGACAAAGAATTTTTTTATAGCATTCTGGAGACTGTTGGGCAGGCACTCATTAAGTTTTGCATAGGTTTTTATTTTTGAAAGGTGAGAGTATAATAGCAAAAGGTAGAGAGTGGGCAGATGTGTGATGTTGCTGGGCAGTATGGCTTGAACAGGTCTATAGTAGGCCACATTTCAATCTTATCTAAGAAAGATACAGTATAATCAAGAAGACTCAATTAAGGTGTAACAAAAATCACATCTGAGAAATAAAGAACATTGAAGAGCTCATAATGAAACTTGAAACTGATCTGATGACAGAAGAACGCCAAGAACTCTTGAATGAAGAACACCAAGAAACTCAGTGAGATATATTTTCTTCTGAAAAAGAGGATTAATGGTGATATCTACTATTAAAGATCTTTTGAAGAAGTGGAAGGATGTCAGAACAAGTCTTAGAATGGCATCCAAACCAGGTTGAGGTTAACAGGCTTAGGGATCGCTACAATTACAATGCTATTAATTACTTCTGAAAAATCTTGAAGAAGAGAGAAAAAACAATAGGCATTAGACAGATTCTTTAACCCCCACAAACGGAAAAATCATGACTAATAAAAATGCAATACTGTGTATATATGTATTTTGATTATTACATATAAATAAACGTAGTAAGAAAGTATATGTTTTTTATTTTTTGGAGTCTCCAGAACGAATTAATCAAATTCCCATAAAAACCCATGGTAAATTGATAATCAGTTAACAAACAATTTGGATAGCAAACAAAGTCTTGGAACAGATTATGTTCGTTAACCGATCATCCACTGTATATTAAAGAAAAAAATACTAATAAAATAAATTACAAAGTAAACATTTATTCTAGTAGAAAATTTAGTAGATAATTTTTGATGCTACAAATATTTATTTCCATTAGAATGTTAGAATAACTAAAGCAGAAAATTCAACAAGTGTAATAATTTTTTTTCTTAGATAACATTTGGAATCATACATTAAAAGGAATACTTTGAGAGATGACCATTTTGAAAAAGATCGAAAATACTGCTCTATGATATTTTTCCTCTCATCAGTTTCAGAAACACAACAGCAATACAATCATTAATTAAATTTATTTATAATATGAAACCCTAAAAAATTACTTCTCTTTGAACTATACAATTTATATGCCAGTAGCAAAAAGTATTGGAAATGATTCAATAAAAAAGCAATATTTAAATTTATTCATTAAAATTTATTTCAGCTCCTTCAAAGTATTCTCCTCCCACTGCAAAGTACTTATGCCAACATTTCTTCCAATCCTCAAAACATGCTTTAAAGTTAAAACCCCTTCAGGACTTGCAGTGAATTTTGTTTTATGGCACCAATCAACTCAAAATGATGACCAAGAAGCAGAAAATTTAGTCAAGGAAGCAGGAAAAAAATCATAGTGCCATATCAGGTGAATATGGAGCTGTTGAACTTTTTGAACAAAAATGTATCACAAGAACATTGTGAGCAGGTACATTATTGTGATACAAAATCCGTGAGTTTTCTCACCACAAATCAGGTCATTTTCTACAAATTTTTCACACAATGCAAAATAGTCAAATAATATTCTTTGTTGACAGTTTGATTAGTCGGAAGGAACTGTGATGCACGACACCATGACAGTCGAATAAAACAGTCAACATGACCTAGATTTTTGACTGACATATTTTTGGTCTTGCTTCATGTTGAGTGCCATTCACCTGATTGCTTTTGACACTGAAACAGCTCAACATAGATCCAGATTTCAACACCCATAATAATGCATTTTAAGAATGATTTGCCTTAAAGCATTTCCTCATCCACTTGAATACATTTTTTAAAAAATTTAATGTCTGGAATGACTCGAGAAGTAACGTGCTGCAAGCCCAAATAATCTTTTAAAATTGCTTGACAAGATCTGAATGATACTGGAATATTTTCAATAATGTCCCTAATTGTTTAATGACAATCACTCAGCACCAAATCTCTGACTCAAGTGACATGTTGTTCATCTTCCAACATTCTCTGCCTTTCTTGTACTACTTGAAAGCTTGTTTTTAATAGACTATCGTCAAAAGCTTTTTGCAGCATTCCAATGTTTTTTTTAGCAGTAATTCCATTGCAAAAACAAAATTTAATGCATATTCTTTTCTCAATTATACGCAGTATTTTGAAAAATTGCTGGCAAAAAAATTATTTGCAAATAAATGCTTGTTTTGCATATAAACAAAAACAGATGATGACATACAGATTGCTGCTAGATGATGTTAATAAAAGTTATATCAATTGAAAAAAAAGAAAAAGAAACAACAGCAGCCTCTTGCACATGCACAATTTAAATGAACTCTTCCCAATAATTTTTTATGACAGTAGTACATATATAAATTTTTTGCTGATATTAAAAGAAACTTATTTGTTTTTTTGTTACTTTCAGTTTTGAGAGAGTTTTTTTTTTACTAACTATACAATTTATCATTTTTGAAGTTTAATATATTGAGTATGAATATGATTATATATTTTGATAGATTATTTTTAAGTTTACTTACTTTTAATATTGATATGCTTAGCTGGTTGTTCAGTACTCCATATTATAATATTCGTATCCAAACTACCAGTAGCAAGATGTAGTGAATCAGGAGACCATGCAACACAGTTTACCCTTGCAGTGTGAAAACACCAATCTAAGCTATGGGCAGGCTAAATAGTAATTATTAAAATTAATATTTATAAACTAACACAACAATAATCATAATAAAGATATAGCCAATAATAATGAATTTTTCCAGTTATTTTTCTAAATTATTAGAAATTACACTAATTAAAAAATTATTTAGTAACTACTTTTAAAAATGGTATTAAATTTTTAAATTAAGACCAAAAAAAATAATTGCATAAATATTAACATAAAACTTTCAAATTATACACACCTCATAAGTGAGTGAACTGTAAAGGACAACCTTACGATTTGCATCACAAGCAGCAAGATAATTTCCATCAGGAGAATATGCAACATCAGTAACTCCACCCATATGTTGCATTGATGTCTTATGACTTAATGTATAACCATTAAGAAGATATATATGAACTGTACTATCCTACATTAAGAATGAAAAATATTATTTTTCAACTTTCAACAATCAAAATTTGGAACATGTCAGCAATGATAGTTTAACTTGTTTTTAAGCATTACTATATGAATTATATAAAAATCAATGAAAAAGAACATGTGTCTATCATGTATTTTTAATATATTATAATAGTAATAATTATTATTATTATAGTAGCTCTCGCCAGTCACTACATTGTTGTATGAGAGAGCTCAGTAATTCTGATGAATCACATAGCTATGCTGGCTGATGCATAGGATCATCCATGCCAGGGAGGTCTGCAAGAGAAATGAAGCCAAGAATTGAACCCACATCTGTGAAGATTAACAACAGTAATGACATGATCCAAATGTAATACCAGCTTGGACATTGCCTGGGTTAACAAGGTTTGAACTCATGAGTTAGGCAGAGGTTCACATTAAAAAAAAATATGTCAGTCTCCCTTGGTGAAAGCAGCACTGGTCCAAGTGTAGACATTGCAGTAGCCATACCACTTGTGAGAAACTGGCTGATTTCTGAAGCAATCCAGCCACAAACCACTAAGGCAGGTAAACCATGCCAAAGGATGAAATGGACATCAGAAATGAATGAGTTTATCATCTGTACTTACTACACCTTCACAAAACTCGAAACAGACATGACCGTACACATACATACATACATACATACATACATACAAGAAAGACATAAGCCGTACATGAGGTGTTTCTCTGGCAGAAAAGAGTGTAATGGAAAGGGGAGGGAAAGGAGAAGAGAGAGGAGACAGACAGCAGAGAAAAATAGGATCTCTCTGAACAGTGTACATATGGCTACAGTACCCTCTATGTTTTATGTTGATGTGCAGTTTTTAGGCTGTGAGGCCGTAGTTCCCCGAAGGGTTTAAAAGAAACCTCGAGTGTAGCAAACACCAATGATTGAATGTCGCCACAAATAGCTAAGTGTAGAAGTTATTGCTAAGTTAGTAAGAAGACTTATGTCTACTTAATACTAATAAAACTGAATGTGATTGCAAATCTTAATACTATTTAACAGCTAGACAGACAGTGCGAAAAGCACACAAACACAATGACAAACTAGACGAGACCAACAGACAAACGAGCAAGACCTTTTTTATTTTTTATTATTATTTTTTTTTTTATTAAACATTAACTTACTACCTAAACTAACCTACCATAACCTAGGACGAACCTAACCAGACAACTAAAGTTAACAAACCCTAATCTAATTTAACCTAACTGGAAACCAAGCTAAGAGTCCATAATCTAACTTACAACTAGGAATAATCAAATTTAGACTGAAAAAAAGAAGACAGAAAATAAGAATTAAAATACAAAGTTGAAAGGCAGCTATATACCGACAGTTGAAACAAAGCAAGGGAAAGCTAACTGCCATCCATGCTTCGAGTGAGTGCTCTCAAGAGTCTCGCTAAGGGATATGAATGTGAGTAGATGATGGAACATTTGTTCACATGTGAATGAGTTGGCATGAGTTGCAAGGCCAGTTGTACCCTTCAAGAATAGCAGCTCTCATTAAACTATCCCTACTGTGATTGTACCTATTGCAGAGAAATACTAAGTGAAGTGGTGTTTGGTCTTCCTGAATACCACAATCACATTGTGGACTGTCCCCAAGGTTAAATCTATGCAAGTATTGCTTAAAGTTGCCATGTCCTGTAAGTAGCTGAGTTAGGGTGTTAGGTAAAGGTGATAAAGAATTGCAGTAGTGTCAACTTTGGGGATGAAAGTGTAGGTGAGCCTACCAGTAGTGTCATGGTCCCATCTGTCTTGCCAGAAAATGAAGATTTGCTTCTTGACATGATTGTTGATGTACAAGGTAGGAATGTAACTGAAACCTCGAGTGTAGCAAACACCAATGATTGAATGTCGCCACAAATAGCTAAGTGTAGAAGTTATTGCTAAGTTAGTAGGACCTACTCTAATCATTTTGTTAGTTACCTACTCTAATCATTTTGTCAACATCCAAGTCGCTATAATCTTGCCAGGGTAAGGTGACAAGATTTTCCAAATAATGAACTTCTTTGAATTTGTTGTTTGAACATATCAAACAACAAATTCAAAGAAGTTCTTTATTTGATTGGAGAAATGATAAATGTAGATATACAGCCACACTCTGTTGTGTATGATTTAGGATTTCAAAGATTACTAAAAAAAATTGTTCCTAATTACAATATTCCCAACAGAAAATATTTTTCTGAAAATATCATCCCTGATATATTTCAAAACATTCAGTCAAAAATTCAGTTATTGATGATGCAAAATATATTTCTTTAATCACTGATATTTGGACAACTACAAGCAATTCTCCTTTTTTAAGTGTCACAGCCCACTAGTTGAAGGATGATTTTCAGAAAGACAGAGCTGTCTTACAAATTGTTCTCTTTGAAGGTTCCCACACAGCTACACAAATCAGATGTTAAACAGATATACTGTTCAATAACATTGTTTGACAAGTGATAAGATATTCTTAGTACTGAGAGATTCTGGAGCAAATATGGTAGGTGGAATCAGGAATTGCAACTTAGAGGCATTATTGTGCTTTATACATATAATGCAGCTGACACTAAACAAATGCATATTTTCTCAACAAGATGTGAAAACTATAATCACAATTAATAGAAATATTGTCACACATTTTAATCATTCTATTGTAATTGTAAGCTTATTAAAAGATTTGAAGACAAGTTAGGTTTGCAGAAACAAATTTATTCAAGCTGTACTACTCACTAGAATTCTACATACTACATTAAAATTCCTACATTGATCCCATATCAGTGGTCTCTCATTGAAAAAATTGTTCTAGTATTAAAACCATTCCAAAAAATTGCTGTGGAAGTCAGCAAATGAGAAACCACACCTTCAATAATTTGCACAATAGAGACTCTGAATTTATTCTTATCAAAAGCAAAGAGCAGTAATTCCTTTAGTGGCATTAATGCCACAATAGAAGGAGTAGAAGATTCAATAAAGAAAATATTTTCAGCATATATAGAAAACAAGACTTTATGCTTGTCATCTTTATAAGATCCAAGATTCAAAATATAATTTCAAAAAGAGGATAAGGTAGAGGAAATAAAGAGATGGACAACCAATAGCTTAAATGATGTTGATAATTCAAAATCTCAAAAAGAATTAAATTCTGAAGCTTCTTCTGGAGATGATCAAGATGAAGGAGAATATCTAACTTTTTCTAATTTATTTGTTGAATTAGCTTCTGGTAAATGAAAGAATGAAGAGCATGTTTTGAAAAAGAAAGAAAAAAACAAAATGAGCAAACAAACATTTCAATCAAGAATTAGAAAAATATTTACATTTACCCCTTATACGAAGACAGTGACCTATTTTTGTGGTGGAGAAGTTCAAAAGAACTTTTTCCTAATTTGATCAAGATAGCTATGAAATAGATATTTCATAGCTATAAGTGCCCCAGCATCTTCCATTGGAAGTGAAAATTTTCAGCAATGGAGGCAACATTTATGAGCTGGCAAAAAATAGGCTATGCCCTGAAAATGGTGAAATTCTCATGTTTTTGCATTACAATTTAAGGGTTTTAAACTTTAAATAAAAAGAGATATTCCTTTTTTAACCTATTAAAAACTAATCTCTTTAAAAGAATAAAATAAAAATAATTTTTTAATAGGTTATAATATAACCTATAATGTGTAAAAGGAATAATTTGAGTTGAAAAATTTCTTTTAATATTCATTTTGTCATATAATAAATATATAACAGAAATGTATTATTTTTTATTACTAGCCTTATACATAACATTCTAACAAAAATATTAAAATGCAAAAATTGGCCAGTTATCAAAATAAGAAAAATAGGAAAAAATGGCCAATAGCAATTAATCGAGAAAATGGCCGATATGGCTGATTACAGATTACTTACCAATTGATCCTTAAACAAAATCATGCCCAGAACTGCTATTCTCAAAAAGAAATTTAAAAATTCTATCTAAACTGTTATATTTTTTTCACTAACATAATGCATTAAACATCTTTCAATCAAAAATTTATTAGAACAGGTCCTAAACATCTTAATTCTGATCAGATGCAACTAGCACTGAATTTTAAAAAACTTTATTCTTATTTTGGAAAAAAAAAATTAAAAATACAGAATAATTTAATATAATTAATCTTTAAAAACTGGTAGTTGAACAAAGTAATTATTATTTTCAATATTTTGGGGTAAATTACAATTTTAATTCATTACTTTATTACAAGAAACATGTAATTATTATAAAAAACTTACTTTTGATCCTCCAATAGCAACATCAGGTTCTTTCGGATGTATGCTAATAGAACTTGGCTCAAAATCAACAGGTAATGAGGACATAACTTGTCCATTGTTAATTATTGATACCTAATTTTTTTTTAAATAAACTGTCTTAAACATTTGAAATAATTACATAAAAATCTAATATCAAAAACTCACATCATTAATTCCAGCTACTAAGATGGTATCATCAATTACAGTTATACCTTTTGGTTGTGATTCCATCTTCAAATCAAGTGTTCTAAAATAAATAGAAAAATAGTCACTAAAAATACATAATTTATTAAATTACATAAGGAAAAATAAAACTGTTTTATATTGACAAAATCATCATCATACTGATTTTAATAAAAATAAATAAATCTATACAAAAACATTCAGACACATTGTAAAATATACGATTTACTTCCAACTCCAAACCAAAACAGTACTTATTTCAATATAACTTTGATCACTAACAATTTCGAACTTATCATTCTTCTTCAGGTGAACCAACGGACAACTTTACAGTATTCAAACAGATCTTTTTCAAATTAATTCTGAAATGGAATATTCAAAGGAAACCCATACAATCATCATCTTACTTTGCGCATGCTCTGTTGATAGAAACATATTTATGATACATGAGAAGCCAAAAACTAAGAGTTTGCCAGGCTATCGATAAGGATAGTTCATCCTTATTGTTGATACATTTATTTTCTCTTGCTGTTTTATATATATATTGCTTCCATCAAGTGCAAATGGTGTGGTTGTTGTGTCGTGTATATTAACTTTGCCTCATCTAATAATGTTATAATTCTTTCTTTAAATTCAAAGATAATGTATATCAACAAAGAAGAGGTGTACCCATGGGGAGCCCTGTAGCAGGAGATTTACGTGAAATGGTAATTAGACTCCTCAAACAAAAAGTACTGCCTGACCAACTCCACAATATTATTACATACAAGAGATATGTGAATGACATACTCATACTTTGGAAATGTAAATATGACATGCCTTCAGTCATAATCGCATTTAATAACAATTCTTACGGCCTAACTCTGGGCCTTGAACAAGAGAGCTGCACACAAGTTCATTTTCTCAACATGAACATCATATTTAAAGCAGCAACCATTATCACAGAGGTATACAGAAAACCGCAGGCAGATCAATTGTACATCCCTGTACATTCTTGTGACCCAAGGCATTATAAGATAGCGGCATTTAATAGCTTGGTTAAAACAGAAAAACAAGATACAGAAAAACAAAATCTGGAGAGAGAGAGAGAGAGAGAGAGAGAGAGGAGATGAAAATCTTTATCAATGATGCACATTCAATTATAATTAAATCAACTTACGTAAATTGATGAGTAATAAGATTTACAGAACGAACAGTATCATCTAAACCACAAGTAAACATTGTATTTGATGTTGTAGCCATATCTTGTACTTGATTGCTATGACTAACTCCTTGAACTCTGCTATTTTCACCTGAAGCAGGATCCCAAAATGGTAAAAAAAATTAAGGAATTTTATCTTTAAAATATAAACTATCTTTAGAAATATTCTTATAATTTTTAATTAATATAACATTAAAAGGATATTAATAAATCCATCATGACTTCCTGTATACAAAGTTGATTTATCAGGCGTTACACCCAAAGCAGTGATTGATTTATTATGACCCTAATATAACAAAATAATTTATAAACAAATTTTGCATATCATCACCATTATTTCAAAAATTCTTACCGTAACAACTCGCAGAGGTTTAGTAGGATTATTTGGGTCCAAATAATTTATGAAACCAGAGAGTGAAACTGACAATAGGTATTGACCTTGCCATAAACAACTTACTTGTTGATCTAGTACATCTGAACCCATTGGAAATTCACTAAAACATTTAAAATGATATTTTAACTGCATATTTTAAAAGATTTTTAATTCAAACATAACATTTTTTTAAAAATATACTTACTTTATAACAGATAATGTTGATACATCCCATAATTTACATGTTTTATCACCAGATGCTGTGAGTAATTGTTTGCCATCAGGACTCCATGAAACCTTATTATTGAAATTATTTTATCAGAATATATACTTTTATCATCATTCTTGGAATAAATCAGACACATGATGTGAACAATTTTAAAATTAATAATTATTTAAACATATGCAAAATAGATATTTACAGCATATATACCGCCTTTATGAGCAGGATTGTCAAATTCTCCAACTTTACTATAATCATTTCCCTTATACAAAAACATCTATCAAAAAATTTAAATATATTATTATTTGCAAAAATTTCTTATTAGATAAAGACAGAAGTTAATCTTACCTTTCCATCAAAACCACCACTAGCAAAAAGCTCACCATTTGGTGAAAATCTTACTGACTGTACAAATCGAGTGTGATCCTAAAATAAAAATATATTAGTATTTAATATTTGTTGTTTACATTATGTTAATTATCATCATTACAGAATTATTAAAAAAGACTTGTGTTATATTTTACAACTAGATCTATTTGCAATTTACACTTCTTTTATTATAAAAATACATTTATATAATAACTGTACGGTGCATACACATTTCAGATAAATATAACTTTAGGGTCATAAATTAAAAATGTGTTCAAAATCATTAGATAATCATATATAGAGCAATTTTAAAAACAAACACATTTTGGAAGTTAAAATTAAAAGAAAGCTGAGTTATCATAACCTTTTAAAAATTTCAATAGACATAATAACAGTTGTTTTTGTTTTTAATTGTAAACTGTTTTCAGGTCTATTCAGACATATTTCCTTAGTTTGCTTTAAAAACAGAAGAATAAAAAACAGCTACTTCAAATATGAGCTTAAAAATTCAAACTCTTGGCTTAGAGTGACAAACATTTTAATATCAAATATTTTAAATCATGTTAATGAATCAATAAATAAATGCACTGTTTTTAAATTTTAATTTTTTCTCTCCTCAACTTAAAAAGATTAGTAAGCAGTATCAAGTTTACCATTTACTTCTATTTAGTGCTAGTTGCTTAATCTTGCTATAAGGTTCAGCATTTCACTACATCCCAGTACTCCATTCTTCTTATCCTCTTGCCATTTCTCTCTCCTTTCCATCATATAATACCTTCATCCTATTAATTCAACTGCATCTATGACCTTATTTTATACTATTTTTTTGTTATATTATTGTCTACTTAGGACTTAGCACATCATTAAGACTTATTATAATAGTAAAAATGTTCCTATTTAACAATTACACCAAAAAATTACTTGATAAATGGATACAAAAGATAATTATTGATGAACCTAAGAATAAACAATTTGAAGATAATAAAAAATGTGTAAAATTAATATATATACCAGGGATCACCAAACTACGGCCCATGGGCTGATCCAGCCTGTGAGATCAGCTTATCCGGCCTGCCACCACACTGTCCCACAAATGAACCAAAATATAATTATTTATATTTATATGGAAAAATCATAGATTGTAGAATTACTATGTAGAAAAAATTAAAATAAGTATAAGTAAAAATGCCAAAATTGGTCCAATGTAATTTTTACATCTGACAGTAATATAATTTTTAGGAAAATCAGTGAAATAAAAATTCAGTGACTTTGGATATCAGAGCACTTTTTGAGTAAGTACCTGCAATGAAGTTTCTAAGAAAAGTGATTACGAGCTTGCTGCAGCAATCATGTTTGCATATTGGTAAATAAATATCAGGTCAGTCCATAAGTTCGTGCGCATTTTTATCTACAAAAAAAGCAACAAAAATTTTAAATTAAATCTTATTTCAATCTATAATGTATTCACCATTATTTTGTACAATTTCTTGCCATCTTGACAATAACTTTTTAATCCCGTCTTTGTAAAATGATTTCGGTTTTGAATCAAAATATTCAGAAATAGCCTTTTTTACATTGTTCTCATCCTCAAAAGTTTTTCCTTTTAAAAAATTCTGCAAACTCCGAAAAAGATGATAATCACTGGGAGCAATATCTGGCAAATATGGTGGATGAGGTAAAATTTCCCAGTTGAAGCTTTTGAGTTGAGCAGTTGACGTTGTTGTCAGTTAGCTATTGACAGTTCATGTGGTATCCATTTTCCTAGCTTTGAAACTTTTCCGATTTGTTGTAGATGTCTATGAACAGTTCCATGGGATGAATTTAAACGTTCCGCAATTTCATCAACTGTTAAAGATGGTTCTGCTTCAACTAGTGCAGAGAGAGCATCATCATCAAAGTCAACAGGTCTTCCAGTACGAGCCTTATCCTCCACACTAAAATCATTATTTCTAAATCTTTCAAACCACTTCTGCGCAGTCCTTACACTAATTACAGTTTGATTATGAACAGTATTTAATTTTTTGGCTGCATTTGTAGCATTCTCATCACTTAAAAATAAAAAGTATAAAACATGTCTCTTATATTCATCTGTTACTTCCATTTTAACGAAAATAAACAACTGAAATGTTCCCAATTCTGAACAGTATTATATGAATGAGATCCAATTTAACACTTCAGTGTAAAAAGTATCACATTAGACTGGCATTTTTAACAGCAAAACAAGATTTTTCTCAAGGTCATAAAATACCCACGAACTTATGGACTGACCTGATATGTTGGTTGCTTTTTTATTTTTTGCATCTGGACAGGATCGAAAAATCCCCAGGAATTTGTTGGAGGGTGGTCCATCTGGATATGTCAGGCCCTGTCCCTCACTATCTGACTGCTCCGTTGTGGGGCCTGGCCAAACCTGTAATGGGCTTGCTAAAATAGACAGGCCATCAGTGCCCACAGGGCAAAAAAAAATTTTTAAAAAAAAAAGATTATGCAGCCCACTCTTGTCATTCTCTCAGTTATCTCGCCCACTGTGAAAAAAAGTTTGGTGACCCCTGGTATATACCAAAATTATTTGAAAGAGTAAAGATAATATTAGGTAATAAAATTAATTTAATACAAAAAAAAAGACTTATCTATAAAATATTTATATTATAGAAGTAATAAAAAAACTTGAAACAATAGAAGAAAAATGGGTAGTATATTCTTTTGATTGTAGTTGTGAACAAAGAAAAGCATATATAGGTGAAACAAAAAGGAAATTAAAAATATGTATAAAAGAACATATCAGAGCCATCAAAGAAAATTATGCAAATTCAGCAGTAGCAGAACATTGCAATAAAGAAGGATGTGAAATAGATTTAAATATGATAAAAATAAGGAAAAAAAAAAGCTGTTTTTTAAAATTATTTCTATTTGAACATATCTATATAAAAAGACAAAATAATAAAATAAATAACAACTTAGGAATGGAAATCCACCAATCATGGAACAATATTATTTATGGAGGGCATGGAAAGTTGAGGGGTATATAAAGGGAAAAAGTTTAGTGGAGAGAGTGAAATTGAGCATGCAACGAAAAGACACAGAATGGTGGATATGTAAGAAAGACTGTTTTAACAATTTTATAATTTAAGCCTTGTAATTTTAAATATATGTGTTTATTTTTATACAGGTATAATTGTTCAAGTAAAAAGGAATAATTTATATATATTTTGATGTAATAAAAAGCAATGAAACCTTAAATCATTTAAAGAATGTATACATTATTGTTGGGCATTTTAGATTATTATTGTAATTTTTATAAAATTTGTTATAGCACCTTGTTGATGTAAACCTGCTGAAAAGGGACCTTGAGGTCCAAAACACAAATATTGTGTGTACAGGTGAAAATCCAGATGAAAAATAAAGATTGTTTTTTCTGAATAAGACTTCCTCTTTTTACAGAAACAAAAACACAAGTATAATAAAGTCCTAATAATGTGCTAAGTCCTAAGTAGACAATAATATAACAAAAATAATACCTTCATCCATTCTGAATAATGTCCTATCATATTGTTCCTTTGTTAAAAATGCTTCTGGTTTCTCTGGCTCTCTAAAATCTGCTCATTGAACAATTTTCCAGTTCAAACTACTTTCAGCATTCTTCTCCAGTACCACCACTCAAAAGGCCTACAGTTTTGTCTTCTGCCTTTTCCTCAATGTCCATGTTTCTAAGCTTTGTAAAGTCACACTCCAAACAACGTTTGGTGATTTTTTTCTTTTCACATCCACAGAGATGTTCTGTAAAGTTAAACATAACTTTACAACATCCTTTTCATTCTTGAGAATGTTTACTTTCCCTGTGAAATTCTTTATCTTTTTCACACTTTCCATCAGACATTATGAAACTTCCCAGGTAACAGAAGCCTCCACAATAATTCTTCCCCTCCAATGTTATTCAATTATGTCTTCTATTTCCTCTTGAACAAATCATTTTTTTTGGTCTTTGTATGAATTATTTGGCCTTTAGTGCATCACTGAGGTCTCTGAATGCCTGCTTAGATCTTGTTTGCAAGTTGCAACCAGAGCTATGTTGTCTGCAAAATGTAGCAATTGAAAATTTTACCATTTATACCTTTATAGCAATTTTTGCATAATAATCATTTGAATTTGAAGAGACGGGGAAAAAAGAGATAAAAAATATCCTTTCGTTGGTAACATTCAATTTTATGCATTAATGGACACCTGTTTGCTCCCATCAGTCTGTTGAATTGAGGTGTTACTGTATATGTTGTATAATTAATAACAAGTGTCACACACCCAATCAGCAATATGATGCTTGAATGTAGTTAGTGTGACATTGTTGATCTCAACTGTGCAAATGCCAGAGTTAACACTTCACACTTTAAATTTTGATTTCATAAAAACCAAAATGTTATATATTGTATAATTAGAATTTCATAACAATTGCATTAGATATTACTTTTTACTTTTGAGAATTTTTCCAGATGACTATACCAATTCCATGTATGTTCCATGCATAATCAATTCATTGATATAGATTTAAGTAATCTATAGTAGATTTAAGTAATATAGATTCTTACATTCAATGTTAGTTTGAATTTAAAAGGTGGACCCTCATAAACGCCTACAGAATTATCTTCACTACCAGTTATTATGCGAAAAGGGCGAGTTGGACGGAAATCACAAGAATTGATCAAATTACTATGTCCAGCAATTTCTCCCACTGAAGTTCCTGTATCAGCCATAAAAACATGCCCAAATCTGAAGAAAAAAAAATATAACATTTTAATATAATATTTAAATGATAAGATGATTATCAAAAATAATTAACCTCTCTCTTCCTTCTCCTACAACAACAATACGTTGATTATCAGGTGACCATGACAAATCTTTGATTGTTCCAATAAAAGGCTGAAATTCATTCTTAAGTAAATGTTCCTTTTGTGTTGTATCCCATATTCGAACTTTTCCAGATTGATCTAAACATATAAATAGTAGTTATAATTTCCTAATTTTCCTTGGTCTAAGCAAAATTCTAAATTTGAGTTTAAAAATTTATCACATTTTCTATTATACAATATTACGAGATTCTCTGAAATGTTTATTATATAAAACTTGATTTAAGAGAGATTATAAATCCTATTAAAAATTTGTTTTGAATAGAATATCTGAATAATGTAAAACTCAAATTGAAAATATTTTGCATAAGTTTAAGATCTGGAATTATTTCAATTAAATTAAACTTTTAATTTAACTAATTAAACTTTTTTCACTTCACATGTTTTATCCAGAAAAATTATTTTGCTTTAAGTAAATTTTTGATGTGTAGTTACATTTTATAAATAATTATATAGTATAGCAAAACAAAAATACTACAACATTAAAGCTAGAAATTTTAATTAAAACAAAATGCACAAAAGCACTTTTCATCTGAACTAATTTTTCTAGTTTGGTGAATGAAGAAGTCTGAAGAATAAAATGCTAAAAAAGAAGTTTACATTTTATATTTTTAATCTTGTTACATAATTACAAAATATTTAATATTTTGTAATCAAATTTAAAAAATTTAAACTCTTCTACTACAGCATATTATTATTGTTCTGTTCTAAGTTCATAGCTGAAAGAATCTAGTTAGATTTAGCTAAAAGTGCTTTATATGCTTTTATTAAGAATTTCTAATTTCTGTTTATTAACAATGTTATTAACTATTAACAATGTTAAACAGACATTGTTAATAGTTACCAAGAAATCACCTACAAAAGGCCACACATTTTCTAAGAAACCAACTTACACAAAATGTATCCACAATGGTACTGTACCATAATGAATAAAAATTTTGGTAATGTTTTAGATTAATGTACACATGCACATACCTAAAAACAAATTTTTCCAAAATATTTTGTTCAATATACTTGGTATCTACTGAATATTAATACTAAACACATCTGACTCACCTATAAATTTAGCCTTATAAAGAAGTATCAGGTTAGATTTCCAACATAAACATTAAGCACTTGTAATATGACGGTTAACTTGTGTTTGAGTGAAAACTGTTGTTTGATTATAGCCAAGCACATTAAATTATATAAAAAGTTTACTAATCATTTTTTAAAAATTATTTTGATTGGTTATGATTTTTCATGTTGTGTACACAATTGTTTAAATGGAAACCCAACTTTGGTATGAGTCAGTACCCAGATAAATAGCTTTGTATCTATTACCTGAATACAAAAGCAAGTAGCCAACAATATTATTCCATTATAAGCAAGGGATAAATATTCAAGAAAAAGGGTTAAAAATAGCTGAGCTAACAAAATTCCTAATTTATCATCATCAATTTGCAGCTTTACAAATTGAGCATCTTAGCTATTAATCTATTAATCAATCTCTCATCTATGAAATTTTATAAACAATTTTATATTTACATATTTAATGCTTTATTTTTTTTCTATGCTTTTCAAATACAAACAACATTTAAATGACCTTATTATAACTTATATTTTGAAATATGTAAATTAAGATATTTTTTGATATAAGTATTATTCTGATCTTTAATATTAAGGCTGCTTGCCTTCATAATCTTTTTATTTAAAAACATTGTAAGCAGTCTTTAGTTCATAAACTGCATTACTGGCACCTTGTAATGAAGCTCACATAACAAAACCTCATCAACTATTGCAGAAGAAAATATATATGTAAAAAGAAAATTTTCTAATTAACAAATATGAAAAAGGGTCTGATATTTTGAATATTTGATATAAGGAAAATTCTATATATGAAAAACAAGTGATCCATTACAATTACCTTTAAATGCATTTTATAGTCTACTTGTAAAGTTATTTAACAAAACTTGGAAAAAAACTTAAAAAAGTGTGACACTTGTTTAATTTATTTGCACTTCTCCTGTAAGCCATTTATAATGGCTCCACAGGCTGTTGTATTCATGGCAGTATTGCCAGCAAATGCTTATCAAAAAGTTATAATAAACTACTGTTTTGTCCAAAAGGAAAGCTATGCCTAAAACTTCAGCTTTTAAATTAATTAAACACATTCTTTTTTTTAAAATTCCTTGTAAAATATAAATTCAAATAAACATTGTAGAATGTAATATTGTAGATGTAGCTTTTATTTAATGACACACAAAATGTATAAGATAGCATAGATATACTATAATCGTCATTATTATTACAATTTTGGTGTGATTGAGGGAGTTAATCGATTTGGCAAGTGAAAAGCATAACATCAAATTCAGTCTTTACATTAGCACATATCTTTTATTAAAATTTTTTCACAAAAATGAATAATAACTATTCTGTTACTGTTACTGTTACAAGGGTTAACAGTAACAGAATAATTAATTTAAACAAAATAATAATAATTTTGTTTAAATTGATTATTCTGCAACATAAATGATGTTTTCTTCATCAGCTGTATTTGAGTCCCATCATGTCAATTTGTTCTTAAATTTTTATAAGAATCACGTTTAATAGGAGGAATGAAAAAAATTATTTTTAGTTTTATCCATCTTAATATAACAGGTTCTCTTTTTTCAAAAACAACTGTCACCAAAATTAAAACAATTGTTCAATATTCCACAAGTATACTTACTTCTGTGGCAATTGGACTGTAACTAATTAATTTCTTTTACTTACATTTTGTGATGAGAAAACAGTAAATTATTTAATGTTATCTACAAAGCACTAGTCAGCGCACACTGCAGCATTGCAAATCGCAGTGTGTGCTGGTGAATTAATGTTACAGTATGGCGTTACTTAGATTGGCCTTAAAAATAAATTTTTTTCAATGACCAATAAAATTTTGTAATTAAATAGTATTGATCCATATTATTAGGAAAACTTTGATGCATATTATTAGGAAAACTTATTATGAATATAAAAAGTTACGAGTATATTAAGTGCTTTCACACTAAAATCTAACAAAAAATTCAAAATGTGGAATTAGTCAATTTGGCTTGTGAATGGATCAAATGATTGTGTTATAAAATTTTGAAATTATGGAATTTTACCTGATTTGCCTGAGCAGTAGATACCCTGTAATATTATACATTTGGATAAATTTTGATAGAAATTAATTTCCCAAGTAAATTCACTAGGGAACTGAATGGTCTTTTAGTTTAACACTAGTTTGAATCCAGTTCTTTTCATTCTGGCCTTTTCATATGAAATTATTAATTTAAAGTTGAAAATTAAATCATCATTTATTTTCAAAGAAATAAAACAAACATTCATTCCCAAAGAATATTATACCAGATTTAAAAAATTAACAATTGACACATTAATAATACTATCAAAATAAACAAAATTTTGTTCTCTTACAAAATTATTAGAGTATGAAAACAATACCTGCTGAACATATGTAAAAACCACTTGGAGAATATTTTGCTACTGTAGTTTGTATAGAATGTTCTGTATAGATGTCCGAGATGGCAGGGTTCTAAAAACAATCAATATCTATTAAAATTATTTGATTTGAAAATATTATATAGAATAAAAATAATTTAATAATATAAAAATGTTTAATTCATTAAGTCATTACTTGATTAGTAAATGCTGAAGTGACTATTTTATTTACATACTTCAGTTTTTTTATAATGGTGCCAAGTATCATTCATTTTCATAAAAATGAGTAAAAATTGGCACAATAGTAAATCCTTAAAAATAAAAATAATGCTTATTTAAAAAACTTCTAAATGTATTAAAAGTAACATTTCCAGTTTTACTCTATGGTTAGAATTTGGGAAATTATCTGTACAAAATTTTATAAATTTTAAATATAAATTCACTTGATATTTTTTTTATTCAAGCAAGCATGCATGCATGTCTCAAATTTCCCCAAGGATTTTAGAATATTGAAATTTTCAAATTTGTTTTGTACCTTTCATCAGGTTTACTTTAATGAAAACTGACAGTGCATTTTTTCCTACCATTTTGTCCTTAGCTTTCCTACCATTGAGTGTCATTGTCACTGCTTTCAGATTTTAGCCTTTAAGATTGTCACTGTGTTTTGTTTTTATAAATTTAATGAACTGTACTAAATATGAAGATTAAGCACTTTTAGGTAAGTATTATTAAATATTTTTAAACTGTAGGTAAGTAATCATTTGTAAAAATGACAAAGCAAAATACAGCAATATCTCAGTATTTGAACACAAATTCTAGAAGAAAAAAGCACCACTTTGTACTCAACTGAACAAACATGATCCGCTAGCTTTTTAATTAACATATTTTTTTATTTTGTAATCCATAAAAAATTTTATATAATAAAAAATGAAGTTGTTGCTGATATTTCCAATCAAGATCAACAAAAACACTGATGATGATGATAGATACTGTGTAAAAAGAATTTAAAATTAATATTAACATGTAATACAGTTGAGATTGTTAGTTAATCATTGATTGGAAATAAATTATGGATTGCTTTAATAAACGTATTTCTTTTATTAATGAAAAAGTATACTACACTTTAACTTTTGGGATCTAATCTCATATTTTGCATTAGTCCTTTGTTTTGTACAGCACAGTTTTGCATAACATGAAATTTTTTTAGAACTTAACTACTGTGTTATACAGTGGATACCTGTATTTACATCAACCACTGGTAAGAAATTAACTATTCTCATAGCAGCCGAAGTGGGAGAAACTATTTTACAGGCCAATTTATTATGACATCTATCAAATTGTTCTTTTTGCATTTTATTGTATTTAATTTTTTTCTTAAGTATTAAAAAATTGATTTCTGTTTAATCAATTAACTAATCTAAAAACATAAATCAATTTTTTGACTTCTTTGGAATTCTTTTGACTGAGATGGTGTGTGTTTCTTTATGTAAAATAAAGAAACACACATCATCTCAAGGTAAATTCGTTACATCCATTTTTTGATTCTCACCATAAAATTTTTTACAGAAATTTTAGATAAAAATATTTGTAGTTTTAACACTCTTATCATAAAAATCAATTATCTTCTATGTTTATAACATAATATACATATACATCAAATAACACAGTACAGGTAACCCCCATATAAAACGGGAGTTACATTCCAAAAAATTGCAGTGTTATGCGAATCTGTTATACAAAACAAAGAACTAGTGCAAAAAACGAGGGTTAGGTTCCAAAAATTAAAAAGCATGCTGTTAAATCCTTATTTAAATCGGATTTATTATTCATTTTTTTCATAGGTAAAATACTTATTATTATTATTATTATTTAAGGAAATATTTTACCAGAGGATTATTCATCCTATATATGATCTCATCATGAGCATCATCAACTGGTAACAGTTTTTGGATGCGTTCGTTAATAGCGGTCACTCTACAACAGGTGCACACTGCTGTTTGTAGACATTTAGGAATGACAGTGAAAGAAAGATGGCGGTGCCTGCTCTATCAATAGTATCATGATGGAGGAATCTATAATTCTAAAATGAGCTTTTAGAGGCAAAAGAAGGGTCCCAGTTGTAAAATTTAACCATTAAATAGATTATTTGTTGAAAGAGCATTCAAAGTAGCCACGAAAACAATTAGAATGTTCACGCGGAGGTATAAAAGAATGCACCCTTTATTACATTTCATGTTGTACGAGGGTTTTACCCAATTCCCAAACCGTGTTGTGAACCCGTGCTATAAAAGCACCGTGTTATACGGGGATGTTCCCAATTCTCGAACCGTGTTACAGTAAATCTGTGCTACAGAAGTGCCATGTTATACAGGGGTTACCTGTATATACAGATTATGTGTGTAGATTATACAGTAGAGCGTCATTTATCCGAATCAATTGGGGACTGGGGTTGTTCGGATAACTTATTTTTCAAATAACCGATTATGTACAACAAAAATATATTAACCTATCCCATGTTGAAATTTTTCTCCGTTGTGTGTCACTTCGCGTTGAATTTTCGTTAATATTAAGCTTAACGAAAACTTTTTAAAATAATAATCGTGGCCATTGTATCATTAAAAATTATTTTTTTATTTTGTACAAACAAAATAAGTATATCGAAAAATATAAAAACAAAAAGTTGATCAACTTTTGTGTATCGTGCTGAATCAAGCATTTTTGATAGTAGATCGATCAACTTTAGAAGTTGATCTACTATCAAAAACGCTTGATTCAGCACGATACACAGTCCTCAGAAAAACACCACACAAAAGTGCCAGTGCTGCCAGCAAAAACACACACACCAACAAAAAAAAATATTGGAGTAGTGCAAGATATAGCCAAAGTTGCAGCGCCACAGCACTAGCGAAAATTTAAATTTGCCGACTGGAATGCTTCCGGATAACCGACGTTTCGGATAACTGACTTTCGGATAAACAACGCTCTACTATATATATATATATATATATATATATATACACACACACACACACACACACAATCTGTATATATAAGATAATTGATTTTTCTGATTGATATATATACACAATGATATACATCATTATTTAGAGCACACACAGATCTGTATTTCATACTATAAGTATCAGGTTGTTGTAGACAAGTATGTTGTTATACAGGGTGAGTCAAAAGTCCCTTGCATCTTTTTCATTTCAAAGTACTGAAGATATATTCATTTTGTTAATTTAATTACATTGCACAAGTCATGCAAGGAGAATCAGATGGGACCTTTGTTGACCTTAAAAATAACTTTCAACAACAAAAAAGGGTGCAAAGGATGTAGTTTTGGAATGAAGCAGTACAAGGGACTTTTGACTCACCCTGTATAACAACATATACAACAACCAACACTCTTAAAGCACAAAAAGATTTGCTCCAAATCTTTTTCTGTATCCTTCAAAAATACTTTCATTACATTCCCTTTCACCAATGAATTTGTGCATTCAAAAGCTATGCAGAGTAACATTATTGTTTATTTCTTGGTAAAAAGTGCTCTCCAAGTATCTGAATAACTACTAAAGCAGTTTCTCATATAGCAGAAATGTCCCTGTAACATGCAAGTTCATTATCCAATAGAAATCAGCCAGACAACTTATTATATAGGGCCACTACAAATAACCCCCTTATGCATTAGTAGAAAGCATTTCTCAGTAAGAATTTAAAGCCTAGTCCATCATTGTTCAAATAAGCAGTAAGATAACTTCTCTAATTAGGTTTATTCAGTTTGATTTATATCATTTTTGCTAATGTATACTTTTTAATGAATATATTTGTTGTATTATATAAGCATTAAAATAATTTATATTTCAAATAAAAATTTGATTCATTAAAAGTTTATTGCAATGAAGTATAATACTTCCTACATAACTTCCTGATAGATAGCCTATTATTACATACTTGATTAATGGTCTATGATAATATCTTACCATTTTTGGTTTATGGAATGAAAATAGCTTTCCATTCTATGAACTAAAAATTAAATTCAAACCTAACCTAAATAAACTGATTACTTATCAAATATCAAAATAACATGGCTTTAAGAAACTTTTTACAGTTAAAAAAGTCTCATCAGTTGGTCTTATCATTAACAATTTTTTTTACTAATTTTATATTGCAGATTTTTATTAAATTTTAAAAATTCCTAAAATATCCATATAAAGAAAATAAGATTACCTCAATATTTCTGATTATGACACTATTTCCATTTGTATACAAAAAATTTTTGCCTTTCGGGTCACCTCCAAGAACAAGAGGCATTCCTCGCTGGGTGCGAGGAAGGGTGGAAAATGTGCTTTCTAAAAAATATTTTTAATCGTTTAATAAAATTTTATTAAAATATTTGTTTATATACATTGTATTATATATATATATATAATTGCATTTCACTATAATAATTATAACAATTTCAAATAAATTACAAAAATAATTTAAATATAATTTTAATCTCTAAATAAAAATTAAAAAAAGTGTGTATTCTTTCCTTTAAAAATTTAAATTACATTTAAACCAGGAAACTATAGAAGTGAAATCAACTTTGGCAGTTAACCAGACTAACAAAAATTCCTCACTATATTTAGTTTTTCAATAAAACTTGATCCAAGTGAATGACCTCAAAATCTTCCTATACTAATAATCCTATCTCAATAGAAAAGGAAAAACAGAAAATAGCTATATTTTCAAGTTCTAGCTTTATGCATAGAACCATTTTATTTATTTATTATTATTACTTTTTATATTACTGTTCTAACCATAGACAATTTTGACCTTATCTCAACTTGTAAAAGTAAATTTTTTATTGATATTAAAATTTAATACCTCAAATTAAAAGATAAAAAATGATATCATATATTAAATCAAAACTATAGTAAAATTAGAATAATTTAAACTTTAAAAAAAAAATTCAGAATGAGTTTTCTAATATTTTCAGAAAAAAAAATCTAAAAAATATTCTGTTCAATTTGTTAATTCAAAAAATACATTTTTAAAATATATCTTTTGAATGTAAAGAAGTTCTTAATTATATTTTCAGTTCTTTTGAAATGAGCTATTTTCAAGTCACAGTCAAAATATATATACTACTTTAAAAATGTTTAAACACTACAATAATTTGGCTGTGAAACATAAAGCTCAGTCTTTAAAAGAACTGAAAAAGTCTTACTGTATAAAAATAGGATGGATTCAAAAAAAAGATGTTAAATAATTTAATAACAAGATGAAAGTTATTCAATATATCTTAAAAATTTAATTTGATTTGAATTCTGAAATGGCCAAAATCTGTGTGTGTAAACCATAAAATCATCCACACATTTTACTTAATTATACAAAAACTTTCAACTTGGATGGGCTTCAAAATTTTTTTTATAAAATGGAACTATATATAAAATTAAATATAACAACTGGAAGAAAAAAAAAATGAGTTCTCTGTTTTAACAGTCTTCTCAAAAATACTGGAGTGAGAAATAAAAAAGTTTTGTTTGTGATTGTTTAACCAGTAATTGAACTTTAACTGAGGCCTGCTTTAGGTAATGAATTAAACAGACTTCCAAATTGGACCATTAGAACGATGATGTTTGGCTTTAAACTTTGTATATATCAAATTCATGCAGCTGATTGATTTCGTTCTAATTTCTCAAACAGGTATTTCAACGCATGCACCACTGTCTCGCAGTCTTTAAAGTTAATACAGTTGCCTTTCAAGTTGGCTTTATAAATTTTCAAGGCCTCCAAGGTGACGAATACAGTCTCTTTGAAAGGACTGCCTAATTAATCTGATGTTCTAGAGGTCCGCATGAACTTCTGGGTCAGTGGCATATGTGGACAAGGCAGTGGTATGCAAGGTCGAATTGATGTTCATGTATCCTTTTGCAAATTGAATGTATGGTTGAGCCAATATAAATTAAGTCCCTTCAGAATCTATCATCCCTGAGGAATAGAGTATACTCCTGGGGCTCTGCTTAGATCTATTTTATCTTTTGCATTGCATAGCAGGTTGTAAATTGTACCAAATCTCCTGTACATGATTTCTATACCATTCTGGTTTGCAATATCCTTGTATAAGGAGTCAAATGTTGATTGAACTGAACTACAGTGTGCCTGGAGCCAGTGATGCGTTGTTGATCTCTGTTAGAAGTAGTCTACTTCTAACAGAGGCCAACAATGCATCAAATTTAACAGAGTTTAATTATGCTTGAAATGAGTTTTAACACCATCATCAGAAAAATCAATTTTATTCTATTCAAAAGTAGGTTAATAAGACCCCGCTTAATGTGGGGATGCATTCCTACATAACAAAGCGCTAAACGAAACAGCGTTAAATGAAGTCATTTTAACAGAGTAAATACAGATAGGGCAACACGTGACTGAAAATGAACAAATTTTACTTTAATTTTAAGTTATTTTTACATTAATTTGTATAATAATAATATATGTTAAATAACACACAAACATATGCACACAGAAATGTATAATATATTAATTAGTTCATTTTTTTGTGACGAAGGTCCTGACTTTTCTGAAATTATTGTTTTTTTGCAATAGAGTCATAAAGTTTCATTTGTCGCTTTTTTCTTTCCTAAAGCAAATGTCAGTAGCAGAAGATTGCATCCAAAATGGCTCGTTTTGCTTTTGCACTCCTTTCAAAATCTAGATCATTCGCTACAATTTGATCAACGATTTCAGTTATCGTTACCAAACTTTTACTAAGAAAATCTGCCGAGAAATTTTTTAGGTTCTTCATTTTCAAAATCACTATTTTCCAGTTCTACAAGGATTCCTTGTTCTGTCAGTTCTTGAAGATCGTCGTTGATAAGACCAGAAACCTGTGGTAACTCCTCAATATTCACCAATGTTCATCTATATCTCCTAGTCCTACTCTATTGATTAGGTTGAGTTTGATCAACCTAACAATACAGCGATAGGCTTTTCTCATTGAGAATTCTTTAATACCTTCAGCCATAACTTCTTCCACACTTTGTTCGTGTATTTATCAGTTAATTCTTCAAGTGAAGCTGATATTGCCTATGACATCCAAAATGTTATATTTTTTCCAAAATTGCACCAAACATAGATTTAAAGAAAGTACACCTTTTTGCCATCTTTTTCTGATTTGCTCATGTTCATAAATAATCATATTATGTATAAATCAATAAAATGCTGCAATAATTTAAATCAGCATAAATTTTGAGCTTTTTTCTAGGCTTCGAGCAGACAGCATTATATCGAATCAGTGTTAAGGAAGATAGCATTAAGCAGGGTCTTACTGTATTTTGCAAAATTTCTACAATTTAATTTCTACAAATTAAAAACATTACATTTGTTACAAGAAAGTTTGTATAATCATGTTAGGTCACAGTTTACTCTAAGGATATTTTGTTTCATTTTTGTTTTACACTTATTTCTGATACATTTGTTAACAATATTTGTTTTTAGCTTCAGAGAAAAGACAAGTTTCAGTTTCATTAAAAAATTTTTTAATTTAGTAAAAATGCTTGTTAAACACCATAGTAGGATAAATATGTTAAGTCAGTCCCAGTCAGATAATATGAAAATTGGCTCAAGGTAGGCATACAGATCATTTCATATTTTGGCTAGGCAACGCACGGTACTCTGTGCTGTAAGCTAGAACTTCTTGATAATATTACAAAACACCTTTCTCACTTTTTATAGCAAATTTTTAATTTAAACTAACTAACATTTTCAGCTATTATTTAGGAAATTTTAAATTCTATGTTCTAATTAATGTTTGAAATTATGTTAAATCTGAAGAAGGCTATTCAAAATAGATGAAAATATTAGTTTGTTTAAATTGAAAATTGTTAGAAAAACTGAGAAAGGTATTTTGTTATATTAGTATGGTGCTCAATTGGGACTCTAAAACTTCCAGTAATGCACTCCTTTTCCAATAATGCACAGTAATTTTGTCAAAGATTCATCAATAATCCAGTCCCTTCAGTAAGTAAATACACTGGGCTCTGTTAAGGTACAGTATATATTTATAGCTCACCCAAGATTTGTGAAATAAGCTATATAGTAAATGATTAATTACTGCTCAATATTGGATCATTTTTTTCATAAATTTGAGTTTACTCTAAGGATATCTATTTTTGTTTTACACTTATTTCTGATACACTTAAAACACATTTTTGTATATAACCTCAAAATTTGTGAAAAAATGTGGTCCAATATTACATGTTAATTAATAATTTGCTAATATCTACTTTTGGGCGACAGACCAATTCATCGTGCTTATCCTGTTGGACATAAAATTAAATATTTAAACCTAAACATATCTTTACAATTCCATATCACTTAAATCAACACAAAACATCATTCACACACGATTTTAGTTATCATAGGTACAGTACATATGTAAAATGCACAGCTTAGAGGGAACATTGCTACCTACTTGTAATCAAAATTACATATCATCTTATGAAATTAATTAGCCATAATCTAACTAATAGTTAATCTGGCTTAATTATTTGATTATTGAAATATTTATGAACTGCAGATACTAAAAGATTATGGTTGAAAAACTTCAACTTTATGACAATGTCAGCCAATTGCAGAGACAACGTTTAGAGACCGACGGCGGTTTACAGATCAGGTAGACCAATGTTCAGAAAAATTTCATTGCAGAGATGGCGTTTTTCACCTGCCACAATGTAGACAGCGATTAGAAACAAGTTATTTGACCTATTTTCTAGACTCACTCGACAGCAGGTTTAGAGGGCTTTTCAATTCGAGTGTTAGCTTTGTTTGTGGAAAAATTTAGATAAAAACAGATATTGTTCCTTTGATAAATGTTGTAAATGGTACGAATCAACAAAATTATTCATTAATTAAATTGCTTGGAGCAAAAACAACAAAATTAAATACTTTAAATTTGTTTTAAATGTTCCAATTTCAATATTCAAATGGGTGAAGACTTAAAACTTCAAATAATTTAAATCAAATGCATTTATTTACAATTTGAGTATCTGTCAGTTATAAAACATTAATGCATTTTGGAGTCATTGTACTGTTAAACAAACAAGACAATTTTAATAATTACAGCAATTTGTTTATAGATATTAAAAAAAATGGAATATTAATAATAATATATTTAAAATTATTCATTTTGACAGTAATAAGATGTCGAAATAATTCCTTAAAAATCTATTCCAAATTCAGTATAAATTTTCTAAATATGGATTTGTTCATATTTTAAACCGTATTGGCGACGAAATTAAATATCGAAATGGAAAAGGATTGTCATTAATTGCCAAACAATGGTTTTGACGGCCTTAAATTTTATTTCTGCAAGCTTTCAGAATATAGCTGGCGACACAAGCAAATAACCCAATTGGCAAACGACTCCTAAAACGAGAGTAATAGTGAAGTAAGTAAGAGCCAATGTTTTGCCAAAGTTCATTTAGAGAATGGTCAGAAATAGACGATCGTCGTCTTTGCAACGCATTTTAAACCACGGTTCAGCCACCAATGTCTATAGGCCGTTCAGTTCATAAACATCATTCAACGCAAACTCTGTCTCTGCAATTGGCTGTATAAGTTTTAAAGTTGAAAGTTTTTCAATAATGAAAACATTAAAATTTACTTTATGTTTTACTTACTAAATGTCAATAAAGAGTTTACTTTATTGACATTAAAAATTTAAAGATTGATCATTCTTTTTTCAATATAGAATGTGGCCATTGAATTCTACAATTCTTAATTTTATCACTCACTAACTTATATATATAAAATTTAAATTTCTGCATATTAAATCATTTTGTAATTCAATATAATTTAGACAGTAATATTACTAAATTTAATATAATACTTAATTTTATAATACTGAATATTGACATGTGGTTAAGGCATCAGCCTACTGCTCTGGGAAACCCAGGGTCAAATGCAGGCAAGTAACCCTAAGAATATTTCATGAACAATCTGTTCTGATATGTCAACCCTTGTCCCTCACTAACTAGCTACCCAAAATGTTGGCCTGGCCAAAACCATAATGAGTATGGAAAACTCTTAGTGTCCAAAACAAAAGTAAAAAATTTTTTTAAATATTGCAACACTATTGTAACTCAAAAGTACAAGCATATTAATATTTCAATTTTTACTCTGTTTTAATATAAGTAAATATTTTCAGTATTCATGTGTCTACATTAAGTAATAATTACCTAGTACTTTAACACTTCTTCCAACAATTATTTTCCTAAAAATAGAAATATTTTCACTCTTCAGCAGCCTCCTTAGATATACATGCAGAAAAAATCTTACGAAAGTTTGATGAAATTTTAAACACAACTAAAAATTTTTTAAAAATTTTTGAATGTATAAACACTCCATTATTAGCTGTGTTAAAATTTCAACAAATTCTTGGAAGCTCATTTGAATTTTTTCTGCCAAGGGCCACTGAAGAGGCCATAAATATTTGTATTTTTAAGAAAATTGCTTAGAACTAGGTAATTATTAGTTATCTCATTTCCAGTTTCTGTGAAATGTCTATATTAAAACAAAACAGTGTGGTCAAAAAACTTCAGTTTTGAAGTTCATAGTATTTATGTAAATAGCGAGGTTGCAGCCAAAATTTTCATCACGAAAACGTCTACGTCTGATGTTCAGCGCTGCCTTCCTATAAGCTTAGAAGTTTGACAATGGCATTTGGAATGTCGAGCATTATTCCACTAACATTCTAAACATCATTGTCAAACTTCTAGGCTTATAGGAAGGCGGCGCTGAACGCCCAACGTAGACGTTTTTGCGATGAAAACGTTGGCCGCAACCTCTCTAATATTAAATTTTTATAAACTTTAAAAGCACAATTTTTCTATTATCTAACTTTCCATCACTATTTCAAAGCCAATTTTTCTGTCAACTATCAATTTTTCCATCAAATATGGTGATGGTTCTCTGCTCCATTTAAAGTATAATCAGTCCAATTTACAGTGATCAAAACCAGTATACAAAACAAAAACTTTTTTTGAATCCAAATAAAATGAGTTTCATTTGCTAACAGACATTTAGTAGTTGTACTATGCTATTATAATATTACATTTAATAACAAACTATATAACAATAACCAGTAAGATTATTAATAATTATAAATCATTAGCTGTAACTCTAGTTAGTACCATTAATATCCAAAAACTGAAAATGAAGCTAATTTTTGCAAAGCTGCTTGATCCAGAATTATCATTCTAACTTCAATTTTATCATAAAATTGAAATTATTAGTAAATTAAATAAAAATTAACATTAAAAATAAAATCAAATTCTACATAAAAATTGGAGAACTTCTTTATGACAAACAGTACCCAAAATTGGTATTAACAACAAATAAGATACACTGACACCCAAAACCAGCAAATAAACTCCAACACTTGTCAAATACAAAATGGAATAGTTTCATTCTGTTATTGATAATGACATCAGGTTACAAGAAAACACTTGAATGTTCTTGCATTTTAAAAAGGGCTTTCCACTGACAAAATTTCTTGTAGGTTTGTCCATTATCTGTTTAAAACCAGAAGAAAACTTATTTGAGTAAAGTGTTGAAGTTTATTTGTTAGTTTTGGGTGTCAGTATGTTATTTAATTCATCATACTAAAGAAGTATCCTTTGAACATAGTTCACAATCTGCAAATTTCTGTGAACCTCTTAATAAAAAAAAAATACCATAATTAATTAAAATGCCATACTTGCATAAATACTGAACTAAAGTGGATGAGAGTGATCTAGATACAGTGGAACCTCACATAACAAGTAATTCGCATAACAAGCAAAACAAATTGCAAAAAATGACTCACTTAATAAGTTAAGTTTTGCATAACGAGTGACAAGGAGAGGGGAAGTCCCGGAGTGTGCACATGCTCCATCAGTCTGTGTTTAGCACTCATTCCGCTAGCATCTTAGTTCATATTTGCAGACTTCATACTCTTAGTGTCACTTGTGATCACATATTTTTCCAAACTTCTGTTCAGACATATTACATATAAACATCAACAATCATAGCCCATTACATAATAAACATGCCAGACGATATGCCAAATTATTGGGCTACATAAAGGCTAATTAAATATTAGAAATTAATTAATTTGATGAGAGGGAGACAGTTATGCTGCTATATCATATTAAATTTAATGACCAATTCCAAATTAAATTCCAGAAATGTCTAAATTAAAAATTAATTTTTTTATAATTATTAAATTTAATGAGATGGCAGCATAACGACCTATCTCTAGTCAAATTAATTAATTTCTAATATCTAATTATAGCCTTTACATAACCCAAGAATTTGGCATATCATTTGGTGTGTTTATCAGACATTATCTGTGATTNAACATCAACAATCATAGCCCATTATATAATAAACATGCCAAACAATATGTCAAATTCTTGGGCTATGTAAAGGCTATAATTAAATACAGTATAATTTTCTTTGAATAAACATTATACATAAAATATTTGAGTATTTTTTTTAGCCTGGAATGCATTATCATATTTTAAATTAATTTATATAGAAAAAATTGTTTCACTCAATGAGTGTTTTGCATTACGAGTAAGATTCTGGAACAAATTAGGCTTGTTAAGCAAGGTTCTACTGTATTAAAAAAATCCAGATGAGAGTAGAAATATTTTTAAATAAGACTAACATATGCCTATTGTACGTATAAAAAAATATTCATTTTGACTTTTGATACTTTTTTTTGACATTAACACAATTACTTTTAAAATTAAATATAAATGTCAAAAGTAAGTGTCAAAGTCAAAATAAACATTTTGTTCTCAGTTTGCAGATGAGTTGCTATATCCGCCTATGCCCACATCATCATCTCAGTGGTGGTTGATGCATTGTACTCTTCTACAAACTTCAAGGCACCCTTAATAAAAAAATTAAAAAATATATATGTTTCCATACTGCAGTATGTACTGTATTTCTAGTTCATTTTCAAGATTAATAGAGAGCTAAAGAAGTACTGCATTCTTGATTTGTCTACCTCAGCTGCTTTAATAAAAACATCAAGCTTATAGCCCAATAATTCTGCAGTTTGTTTGTCTTTAATAATCAGGTTTATGAAGAAAACTTCATAATTGCAGACTTCATACTTGTTTATCCTTACAAAATTTGCACAACTTGGTGTTATGCAATTATTGAAGCTAATGGGCATGGTTAAAAATTAAAACAGCATAAGCACAATTATTCCAGATATTACAGATTCTGACAAGTGAAGAATTTTCAGTGTCCTGCCACAAATAAGCTACATATTGATTTTTGACCATTTGTGACATGCCATAACAAGCAAAAATTTAAACTAATAAGTAGGTTTAAAATTAATAAATACAAATGTATTCTGACAGTTTATGAGTTAATTATACTTTCTATTTGCAAAATTTCCTCAACCTTAACACAAAATAAGAAAAAGTGAACTTTTAAGAAATTTGCGAGATTTTCCGGTGAGAGAAGAATTTTCCAGAATATTTCCTGGGTTAAAAAAACAACAGAGATCCTGGGATTTCATTTTAGAAACCCTAATGTTTTCAGATACAGGTGTTCATCTGAAATTTATTTTTTCCCCTGCATTTTCAGCATAAATTCAATTTCCTTTCCATGTTTATCTAAAATAATTTGAGATATAAAAGTTTTGGTAGAAAATTAGGACTGAAGTATCAATTACAACTTCAAAGCTCAGCAAATGCATTTTGATAGCATAAATTGAGTCAAGAAGCATCTCTTGCAATAACTGTAGTACATAGTTACAAATAAGGTTGCTTTTCTCTGACTAGCTATAAGTTTGGCTTGCATCTTACTGGTTGAAGAAAATCAGGTATCAAACTATTGACAAACTATTTCTGTTAAGATAGGTATAAATAAAACATTTTTTGACAAATATAGATATGTACTGTATTTGTTATTGTATTAATAAAATATCATACATCCATTCAAACCTGTTACTGTTTACTGTGTAAGAACCTCTATTTCTTGAACTTTATATCTCAAATCTCATGGGAATGAGAAGACAGGTTCAATTGCATTTGGTTTACAATGGGCATTCCAGAATAGAGAAAACTCAGGTCATAAGACAAGACCTATATTTTAAATTTGAATTTGCTTCTAAATGAAACATGATGAAAAGATGATTTTTAAAATTATAATGCTTTGTATTAATCAAAACACTCAGCATATAATCTCTATCTTAAAATTCAAGAAATAGTTCAAATATTCAAGATATTTTTACAAATCAGCAAATAGACACAAGAAGCAGTTGCTTACTCAATGATTTAATCAAATGCATGACACATAATGAAGTTATTCATACAAAACAGGAATTTGAATGTATGAGTCATATTATTCAAAAGTTTCTAGTTGGTACACTTAATATACAGGGGAGTGCAAAAGTAGATATACAGTTGTTATTATGGAAAAAAAAACATACAGGGAGAAAATAGGAAGAAAAAAGTTTATATTTATGTACAAATTAAATTACAAATAAGAAATACAAACTAATAAAAGAAAATAAAAAAAATAATAATGAACACCAAACAACTATTTCTCAGATTCTCAACTGTATACCTACTTTTGCATCCTCCCTGTATATTAAAATCAAATATATAAAATCAAAATTATATAAAATATCAATCAGTTAAGACAAGAATATATTATTGGAATAATATATTATAATTAGCATAAAATTTAATATTTTCAGCTTTGTAGTAATAATTAAATGAGTGTCTAGAAATAAACCAATTGGAATTAGTTGTACCTCACTTATGACATGGATGATAAGATAAGATAAAGGCGAATGGAAATCATTTATCACTGGTAGCAGTAGGTCAAGAGGGATACATCAAAAAACTGTCAGATTTTTTTGAGCAATTGTGTACATACATAGCAACTATTCTTTTGAAAATCTTTATCTCCTTGGAAACAAACAGTTTTGTTATAAATTATTTGTTTCCTTTAGTAGGAAATGACTTCATGGGTAACATGGCCAAACAAATAAAAATTATTTGTCATTTCTCTCATGTACTTTTGCTATTGTAAATTAAAGTAGATAAAATTATAATCTAGAATCTAAATGTAATAAATATCATTTAAAAGACAAAAGTTCTCTATGAAACATCTGAGAAATTTTATAACATTTCATATTTGAATTTTATATACACAATTGTATACCAGTTCTGATTGTCATAATTTGAATGAATAACCCATGCATTATTTTGTGTTTGAAAAGGGGTACAAGTTATATGCCAACTTTAAGTTCCAACCATGAATTAAAGTTGATTCACACTATACAACATGCTGGTAGCAGGTAACTGACCCATCAGATTGACAATTTTATTCATACCTTCAAGAGAAATGACAACTTAAAATCCTGTTTAAAAAGTTTAACTTTGTTCAAAATGTTAATGATGTAACAGAAAATATCTGATAATAAAACTGTTTAGTCTTTTCAAAATTTATTTTATTATTACCAGACAAAGGAAATTGATCATAAAATAAAAATGATAAATCTTATTTATTTTTACATTTAATTTACGTAACAATTGGGACAGTTCATAAATACATCCAATCAAATTACAGGTGTGGCCAATGAATACAGGGCCAATGAATATTGCTAATGCATGCTCAGATTGAAAGTTATTAAATATTTTAAAATTTTATACAAACATTAATTAAACTAATGAAAAAAAGTATGTTTTCTACATTACAGTTTAAAAAATAAAATAAAAATGTCATCTTTGGTTTCAATTTTGTTAAATTATTATTTTGAATTACATTTATCAAATAAAATTATTTAATAAATTTAATTCAAATATTATTGCAATTACTGTTAACATAGACAAAGATAATGATCTAACTGAATTGTACATTTCAGTGCAACCATTTTCACTTGAGAACATTAGCTGCAAGAAAACTTTCTGCATTAATTCACCATTATCATTTGACACTGCCATTACAATAACATTTAACATTACAGTAACATTACTATGTAACAATGACTCATCGTAAAACACAACAAAGTAGATCAACTGAGCCCCTACTATAGTATCAATTGGCATATTTAACAAACAAAGGATTGGAAAAAGTCTATTTTTATCCCCATATCAAAGAAGGATGATACCAAAGATTGCTCCAACTATTGTATCATTATTCTGATTTCATAAACTAGTAGATTCTACTAAAGATCATTCAACAGCATATGTACTCAACCATAGACAGATATGCCAGATGTACAGGCAGATTTCCAAAAAGGAAGAGGTACACGTGATCATATCACTAATCTTCATTGGATGATGGAAACACAGGGAATACCAAAAACATCTATACATGTGCTTCATAGATTACTCAAGGACTTTCGATTGTATTGATCTTGACATTTGTGGAAGTGCCTCAAGGAAATGGGAATCTCACTGCATCTCACACAGCTCATATGATTGTTATATACTGGACAAGAAGCCACTGTAAAGAACGCCACACAGTGATACAGACTGGTTCAAGATCAGAAGAGGTACCTCCAGGGCTGTATCCTTTCACCATCACTATTCAATTTGTATGCAGAGGTGGCAATGAGGAAAGCAGATTTGAATGAGTCTAACATTGGAATGAAAATTGGAGGCAGGAACATCAATAAGCTCTGATATGCAGATGATAACACACTGGAAAGCAGATTTGAATGAGTAACATTGGAGTGAAAATTGGAGGCAGGAACATCAATAATCTCTGATATGCAGATAATACCACACTGGAAAGTCAGGAAGATCTAGAACAGCTGCTTCTGAGAGCCAAGCATAAAAGTGCAAAGGTAGGGCTGCTTCTTAACTTCAAGACGACCAAAATAATGACTACTACACAGAATACAGAAGTCAAAATAGTGATCAACAATGAAGAAGTAGTGGAAAATTTCATATTCCTTGGGTCCAAAATCAACCATAATGGCAATTGCTGTCCTGAAATCAGAAGATGGATAGCCATTGGACAAACCTCGTTGATCAGCACGAACAGCTTTCAGAAGAGCAAAGACAGCTGCCTCCAAATTAAATGCAAATTAGTTAGTGCAATTTTTCATATGATCATATATGGCTGTGAAACTTGGAATCTAAAGAAAGCGAACAGAAGGAAGATAATGTTTTCAAACTGTGGTGTTGGAGATGGCTTTTGCACATTCCATGGACAGTACATATCACCAACAAAATTGTCTTAGACAGAGTCTTAGAAATTGTCTTAGAAAATCTCACTGGAAGACCAGATAACCAAACAAATTGTCCTTTTCTGATCATATAATGAGAACCAGCTCCCTTGAGAAGGCGATTATGCTGGGGATGGTTAGCAGGAAAAGAGCATGAGGCTGACCAAGGATTCGATGGCTCAACTCAATCAAAAGTGACACCGAATTATCTATAATGGAATTGAAGGAGGCTGTGCAGGATAGAGAGGAATGAAGAGCTTTGATCCATAGAGTGACTGAGTCAGACACAACTAAACAGAAGGATAGGATAGGACCATAAATGTGGCAGAATGACTTCTTGTTACACATCACTGTTAAAATAACATTAATGTCAAATGGAAATGGTGAATTAATAGAGTTTTTCTTGCACCAAAACAGATGTGCCAAAATGTACTAGACCTGCAGTCTAACTGCCACAAAGTCTAGATATTTTGGCCAGTTTAATATACAATAATTTTTTCTGATTATTATTAATTAGCCTGGATAATCCAGAAATATTATTATTATAAAATACTTGGGTTTGAGTATGTTTAGTTATCTACAATGAGTTGTTAACAAATGAAAAAGAAGTATTTTAATACTTGAGATGGCAATTACTAAACTGAATCATCAATAACAAATATCCTCAATCTTTTAAGCAGCAAAACAGTATTTAATAATAAACATATTTGATCTTATTAAAAGCATCTTCGGTTAATAAGTTCTATTGAACATTACAAATTGAAATAAAAATGAATTAATAAGCATAAAAAAATTTTTTATGAAATGTTCTGCATTCTCTAATTAAATTCTCTGTCTTACATTCTTAACTGTTGAATTTGTAATGTTTGACAGAACTAACTTGAAAATGATCTTTTAATAAGGCTAAAAGCAATCCTCATTATTTTGCTGCTTAAAACATGAGTGTATTTGTTGCTTTATATGCAGTCATCTATTTATTATTAGGGTATAATCAGTAATTATCTTGTTTTCAATGATCATCCAGGAGATGTAAAGGTATATGATAGGATAGGTTATATCTTTCCATATATCTTGCATCTCCTGGGGTTATACAAAGAATTTATTTTAATTCTTGCAATTTTATATGGGGTATCACTGTCTTGGGTTATCTGTCAGAAATTACATTAACTGCATTCTTTGTGCCTCAAAATAGAGATTATTGTTTTTTAAATAATTAAAAATATGTGGGAATTGTCCAGAAATCAAAAATTTTTATTGCCAATTAAAATCTGTTTATGGAAAGAAAGAAATCAACTTGAGAGCAGTGTCACATATGATATCACTTCAGTTAAACCAGTCAGCACATTCTCAAATGATGTCAACAGTTTACACTTAATATGTCAGGCAATACACGAATTATATTTTATTTTCTCCCTAGATGGCAGAATGACTTTTCTGTTAATTGTGTTAATTTTTTTACAGCATGCATAAACTGAAAAGAATCATGCATTTAACAACTACTATAGCAAAATTTCTCGTATTACAATACCAGAACATGAAGCTTCCATAACATTGTTTATAATGGTGCTGACATGTTTAACAAATGAGAAAAACTGGAACTTACCACAACTAAGCAATCAATGACTGATGCTCATTGGTTAAGACCAAAGTTGATTCTTTCCTTAGACGAACTGTAGTTGATTTAAATGCCACAAAAATTGATTTGCTTATGTTGAAATAACAACAAAAACACTTTCAAGATTGACGTCGTGCCATTACAGTTGTTTATAAATGTAATTTCTGATGTCATATCATTGACAACTCACTCAGTTTAAATAATATATATATTTATTTAGACTAGTTATAAACCAGTACTGTCTAACTAACATCTATAACAGTAGTATTGCTTCTTGGTAGCAAATAATCACTAAAATGCAATTTTAATAATTATATAAATATGCAGAGATTATTCTTATAAAATTTAGCATACATTAATTACTTGAAATTTTAATATTCTTTTCAACTATTACTTATGCTAAAAAAATAAGACTTATAAGTACACAAATATCCAATTTTTCTATACTAATTTAGATAAATGTAGACAAGTTTTTAAAAATTTGACAGTCTGTTCAATAGCATTATTGTTAGTGTACATTTAGTAAGAGTTAAAAATTCAAATTTATTCTAAGCTTTATTTCAAATTATTTTTTTAACTTTCTTTATTCATATTGCTTTTATAAACTAACAAGTTTATGATTATTAAATAATAAATGCACTAAATATTGGATAATATTCAAAACACTTACACAACCAAAAATTTCAAATATATGTTCTATTCTGATATATATTTCCAAAAAAAGTTCTTTAACTTGAAGATGATTGCTAAAAGAAATTGAAAAAGTTCATTTTTCTTCAATTTTGTGTTTCATGAGCTGGATTTTTAGTTGTGTAAATGTTTACTTTATGATTATTCTTAGTAACATATATCAATAAAATTTTCTTTAGTGAATTTTAAAAATATTAGCAAGATTTTAAAGTATTTTCCAAAATTACTAACATTTCATCATAACAAATGCTACAAAAATATTTCAAACTGTAAACAGTTCTAAAGTATTAATATTATCTGTGTCTTTTTAAATGCTAAAAGTTAACATATCATTTTTGGAATGTTTAAATTAACCTCAGTTGAAAGTCTTGTTGATCAGTATATTTTATTATTGAAATTGTTAATAGAAACTAATATTATCTGTAATACTAAATTCAAATAATCACTTAATTTCCATAAAAATTATTCAAATCTTAATTTCTAAATTTGTTTCTATAAATTTTCACTATAATTTCAAACAATATCTTTAGAATTTCATACTTTTTAACTTAAATTATTGCAAAAAGTTAAAATGTAGTTATGCTTAGAATTAAATAAATAAATATTACTATTTTCAAAATTCTATTTGTTTTCCTTTCTGATATTATTTGAAAAGTCAGAAAGAATGTAAAACTAAAGATGTTAATGAACTTTTGGATGTTAGAAGTCAAAAGTAAAAAAATTAAAATATTTTTTGTTTATGTTGAGTTAAAAGTAATTTCTAATTATTAAGATTTAATTGCTGGATTAAAAAAATAAAAAAAATAAAATAAAAAAAATTATATTCAATAGATGAATATTGATATTTTGAAATATTCAATATTTGAATATTTCAAATATATAATTTGGAAGTATTGAAAAAATATAAGAAATTAACTGTATTAATAATATAGTTAATTTCTAAAATCTGAATTTCTGGAAATGATTCTTGTTGTTAAAATACAAGTAAAAATAGTTTCATGAATTAAAACTTGTTTGAAATTTCCAATTTTAAAATTAAAAATTTTTTAAATTCTTGAGATTAATTATACCAAATTATTTCACATTAAATGCTTTATCAAAAGTATTTGATGTGAAATGATATTACCCCAAACACATTATGCTTTAATCAAAAGCACAAGTCAAATTATAACCAAAATATAAACAATAATTCAAGTATTTTTAAAAGGCTAAAAACACACCTTCAAAAATATCAAGACTATTAAAACAAACTGAAATACAATACTTCATTCTATAAATTCAAAAACTTCATTAGTCACATTCAATATAGCCAGAAGCATTAAATATATATCATCAATGGAATAGCTAATTTAATACATTTGGGTAATTTATTATTTAATTCACTCAATTACAATCTACAATAGAGTAACTTATTTTTAGGTTTTTTCCAGCTGCAAAACTTAATCAGATGTGAGAATGTTATATACTAATCAAATGTTTCTCACTATTAGTATAATAAACACTTAATATAATATTGTCACACACATTACAGATCATTAATATTTAGTAATCACCATAAACAAGAATTACATGCACTGATAAATATAATTTTATTAAAATTATTAATTTAATAATGCTTTTTGAAAATTCATTCAATTCAAGTTTTCTATGTTAACATCCATATAACATATTTCAAAACAATGATAAGATAAAACTTAAAATGTTGCTTTTGTGATAAAGTTACAATATTCAACAAAACTTCCCATTTCTCAAGAAATTTAATACACAAGTTTTAACAATGGATATCATTGCATTATGCCACTTGAAACATCAATGACATTGACAACATTGAAATACTTTTTAAAATAAACCTTTTGAAACTAGCTGTTCAACTGCATTTAAGAAAATACTCTATTCAATTGATACTATGTTAATAATTAGTAAAATATGAATTTTTTAAACCAAATATCCAAACTAAGGAAGGAAAAAAAAATAAGTAGGAATAAATTTTATACAGGAATTATTCATTTGAAAATTTCCTATAGACAAAAAAGTATCAAGGAGGAAAATAAATTATTACATCCATTTTCAGTGACTTCATAAAAATCCTTAACAGGAAGACTTCTGTATAATAAAATTAAGTAAAGACAAATGTAAGAAACTTTAAGAAAATGGACACATTTGAGTCCATTTTTCTCTCCCTGAATGAATTTTACTCCAATTAGTTAACCACACCCACCAACAAATGACATTATGTAGATAAAAATAACAATAACGTGAAATTTGTATATATATCTTTAAATAGATAATATGTACACTATTAATTTTATTATTATTATAAATCTCAATACAAATAAACCATTCATTTACTTAACTATTCTTAAAAGACATTGTTCATCCTCCACTATATTTCTTTCCGGAAATGAAGCTGTACAATACGGAAAACATTCAGCGCCCTCTTACTTTCTATATCAAGTTACACGCGTTTTCCATTTCCTTCCATATTCATAATGGATTATTAGTTTATTCTATTATACATTGAAATATATTTTAAAACAAATTATTAAAATTAGTTATTAAAATCAGACTTCTTATAGAATAATAAATATATCTAAATAAGTATCAATATTTTATTTAAATCCAATTTGCATTAATAAATGAACTTTTTATATATTTGTAATTATTTTAACATTTATGCGAACGATAATAATAATTTTATAAATTTATATGATCTTTTTCTTCATATGTTCTTTATATTTGTTTCAAAATAATTATTTGCGTGTAACAAATTTTTAATTTTTGATATTGGAGATTTTTTTTTTTTTTACTTTTTCTGTCCTTTGGGTCTAAGAGGATCCTTTTATCGGGCCCGTCGCCGACTCGGCCAGGCCCATAATGGGGTGGCTAGATGCAGGGGCCCTTCAAATGTTGGCAATGTCACGGCAATATATACATATATTAGTGGCATGACATTCTCTTCCCCCATTTTTCCCATTCCTTATGTCCTTTCTTCACACTGCTGTATTTCTCTTAATTCGTTAGTGTTAGCAGACCTTGAAGACCATATGAAAAAAAGTGGGGTGTGGCTGTGTCGGGACACGGCCGTGTGTTTTACGTGAATACGTGTACGTTAACGGGTAATATTTTCTTTGAGCGTATTATATGTATNCCTTGTTAAGTTAGCATGGAAGAAAACACACAGAGGAAAGAAATATTAAAATTCCTGAAATGCATTCTGGGTAAAATAAAAAGTTCTTGATTGGCTAGTAATTACAGCGTCTGTAGATCTGATAATTCCTAGAAAATTCAGGTGTTTAGACCGGATATATATTGAAATAAAAGAAACAGAATAGTAGCAATGTGTAAATTACGATTCAATCTTGTGTTTCTGTACATGTGAAATGTCATTACTAAACAAAAAATAAAAAAGTTTTTTCAATAAATTTTAATTTTAAATAAATTACTCTACAAATGCAACAGTTCGTAGTCTACAATTTCTTACTAACTAAACACACTCAAGAAAACCTTTCAATATGCAGCCGTATTTATTAAAGACGTATTTACGTCAAAAATCACTTTAGTACGATTTATGTATTTCATTTTTGCAAATCACTGTGTGCAAACAGGTTTTTCTTCGGAACAATGAGTTAGTAGGTCTTTTTTATTATCAGCAAATTCAAAGACAAATATTACTAAATTTTGCTGCTAGATAACTCTATGACTACTGCACATTTTCTAATATATCAATATATACGTATATATATTTAAAAATATATACGGTGGTAAGCTAAACACTCAATTTTAGATGCCTGTTTTTCGGAAACGCTTGAGAAGTGAGTTCTATTATTTGAATAAAAAACTTTTTTGTGTTTAGGGTTGCTTTCTGATCAAGTTTCGTTCGAATCTGAGACCCAAACGTCTAGCCGTCTCCAGTGTTGTTATTTTAGTTTTATTTTTTATTTTTTGAATTTTTTGTAATATACGATTGTTGATTCCGCTTTAGATCGTTTGTTTATAAAGATAGTAACCATGATACTGCCAATATCCATGATAATTTTCCAGAATTATCTGAAATTAATTCTACAAAAGCCCAACGTTTAACAATAACGTGTTTTGCATTCCTTAACCCATCAAACAGAAAAAGAATTTTAAAGTTCCACTGCATTAGTTTTCTCAAAACAATTAAAATTAATTTTTTATGCAAAACGCGGATAAAAATATTCATTAAAAATTTTTAATCGCACCAGAATTTCTTAAATTCTTCAATTTTTCTATTTTTCAAACCCAAGAATAGTCAAGTTATAGAAGTGGATTAATAAATAACCAGCCAAAAGCAATAGCACAGAATTTAAACATTTTATTTTAACGGAAATTACCCCAAATGCTCAGACACTTATCCTTCTATGATATAAACCTACTAATGCCGGATGGCCGAGCATTANAACAATTCCTTATACATCAACCCAGATATCTATTGAGTCACGGCAGACGCATTATTACGCGTGTTACTTCTTATTATGTATTTCCAGGATGACGGTAATACCGTCGCATCTTTATAATTTAAACATCTGTCAGCCAAACTCGCTCTGTAAATTTCGCATTTCTCAGTTATGGATGACAACGTTGGCGAGCGTACTTTTTTAAGAATTTTGGCATCCTCCCATTTAACAACCGAACCATCTGCTTGCGCCATTTTGGATAATGCTGTTGTACACTTGTTTTTTTGCGACATCGTCAAAGTGGTTGAACTAAATCGTGTCTCCATACACATTCTAACATATTAGGCGAGAACATCTTAAGGGGTTTTACTGTACTATTATAAAATGACAAAAAGCTTACTTTGAGGATAGAGACAGACGAGTTTTATTTTTTATTTTTTTTAATTTTGAACGCTAATAACGAGTAAAATATTCATTAAGAGATATGACACATGTCCCTTTTATGTCTTCACCCTGTCGACCTTTAATTAAGAACCAAAATTTAATAGCATTAATGCCCCTTTATAAGCAAGTTACAGTGCCAAATTTCGTTTCTTAAACTTTACCCATTCTGAGATATTGTTTAATAATTCAAAACAGAAAATAAAGAAATTAAACAAATTAGACGCCAACACACACGCGCGCGAATTTTTTTCCTTTTATTGCCTTTTTTGGGAGATTCGGGAGGTCTCCAAACGTATAGATTTGCAAAAAAAAGAAAAAAAATAACTTGGAGTGTCAAATTTGACACGATTCCAATACTTTTCCGTTTTATATACATAACAAGTTGGTAAGTAAAAAGGAGTTGGAGTNAAAAAAAAAAAAAAAAAAAAAAAAAAAAAAAAAAAAAAAAAAAAAAAAAAAAAAAAAAAAAAAAAAAAAAAAAAAAAAAAAAAAAAAAAAAAAAAAAAAAAAAAAAAAAAAAAAAAAAAAAAAAAAAAAAAAAAAAAAAAAAAAAACTTGGAGGGTCAAATTTGATACGATTCCAATACTTTTCCGTTTTATATACATAACAAATTGGGAAGTAAAAAGGAGTCCGAGTCGGCGTATTTTTTGACGACTCCGACTCCAACTCTACAGCCCTGGTTACTTAAATAAAAAATCTTTTTAAATACTAAAGATTTATTCAGTTAAAATTCAATAATAATTTTAATCATTTTTTTTTAATTAGAAATCCAATAAATATCAATAGAATAGTAAAAATGAAATTTCTTATAAATTTGACCCTAATCTTATAATATAATCAAGATGGGTTAATCTTTGTTATCTTTAATTTTTGCTCAAGCAACACCAAGTTCATCTGCTAGTAGAATATAAATGTAAGGTCATGGAAGGTTATTTAAAAGAATAAGTTTACAGACATAGTGAAATCTCTGTATGAAGAAACTTTTATAAATTTAAACCGTTTTCCCTGTTATAACACGCAGCAAACAGATCATTCTCCAACTTAAGCCGGCTAAAAATATACTGTATTGTGGCCGTCGGCCATAGTTTTATATATATTTTTGTTAATTTTAGTTAGGCTTAGTATCTCCTCTGTTCTTTTGTATTAACTGTTCTAGAACTTTCTCCCTTAATCCCTATTCCCTCGGGTGACATCACCGATTCTGTGAAACAATGTCAAGAAGACAAAAGAAGCGATATAACCCCTGGAGAGGAGGCGAGGTGAAAGAAAAAGAGAAGCGGCTGCGATTTCGTCGAGAGAGGACGAAAACGAGTGTGGTGCTGACCGAGGGGTCGAGCAAGAAGTAAGAAACCTTGCGATAGAAAACCGAAGGAGGATCATACCCTGATCGCTTAGTGAGAGATCAGAGGTATCGGAACCTTGTAAGACGGCTGAATTATAGAGGAACGTAGGACAGTTGCAAAAAAATAGAGTTTCCCCATGTTCAAGTAACGGCAAGCGGGAAGACCACAAGACAACTTCAGAAAACGTAGACGTTCATAGGAAAGAAACAAAGGCCTGCAGTCATTAAGAATTTCAAGACGGTGAATCATCCGAGACCACGTGGCAGAAAACTCCCGAGTATTTTCTCCTTTATTCTACTACTATCCCTATCTATATTTTATTTCTCCTTCCTTAGTTTGTAAGTAGGTTAAGTTTAGCTATAAGTCGTGTGTCTGTTGCCACAATAGAGGTTTGTTTGTGTAGAAGATTATTGTATGTATACGAACCCAATAGTCTGTAAGTTGGAATCATTTTAAAGAACCTGTGTTTGATGAATAAAAAAAATTTTGTATTTTTACTCGTTTTATATGTTTCCTGTCTGCAATAATATATTGCCCTCAAACGAAACATCACAGTATATTAGAAATGCCATGTCTGAACAGTCTTGCTTTGAGAGATGTTAAAGTCCTTATTGGGGAGATCGTGGCTGAATCTGTCAATCAAACAGAAAAATACTACTATTCTAATAAAACTATATATCGTATAGACATTCCAACAAAAAGTTGGCAATTGTCAAACCAGACTAAATCACCTTTAAACCATTCAAAGGGGATAAATAGTACCCATTGCCCCCAGAGTTGCAATAAACAATTAATTTCTTACAGCTAGTAAAGCAATCTTCCTTACGACTGGCTTAAAAGTGGTTTAGTCTGGTTTGACAAGTGCCAACTTATTTTGGAAGAAATATTCATAATTTGTATTTATTTTATACTAGTTCGGTTCCTCTTTAGTCTATTGTATTGTTATTCTGTGTCTATGTCAGGGATCTGAAACTCAAACGCAGCAAAGAGCCAGTCAAATAGATATATATCAGACAGGATATTCATTATTATTCGGTAAACCAAAACACTTTAAATTAAAAACAGGCTCTAACAAAGCCCCTTTACGTAAAAAGAATTTTGAATTTTGTGTTTTAATCGCAGCAAGATTGAGTTTTAGAAAAGAAATCAAGGTCGCTTGGCCGGATACAAAGCCTTAACAGGATGCTAGCCACCAATTTGCGACTCCTTGTTTATTTTGTGAAAATTAGTAAATTACATTATAAAGAAATAATGCGTTTTTTAAAACCTTATGATCACAATGCACGCGATTTATTAAAAAAATATATATATTTTTTAACATAAATGACACTGATTTTAGTTTAATTACACTAACTTAAAATTAAAATAAAAAATGCCAACGTTTCCGACCAAAAACACGTGAGTTATTTTAACAAATAAAAAAAAAATTATAAAATAAATAAAAGATTTTCTATTGGCGGGACAATGACTAAAAAAAGAAGGACGATCCCGGAAAATCGGGACTTCTGGCAACGTTGTTGTACTAAATACACGCTATCGATATTTAAAAAAAGTTATTATTAAAAATTTTTTCGTTAGTTATTTTAAATTTCAGGTAGATCAATTTGAATTTTAATCAATAAACGAACGTAGAAAAGAAAAAAAGAAAAAAAAAAAAAAGAAAAAAGAAATTGAATAATAAGTGTCTACAATATCGATGATTATGGACGAAGAAGATGGTCGTGTGTTGCTCTTGGTGTGAAATTGTTACAAATTTCTACACGAGTATCGATGAAAGGAAAAACGAGATTTAAGTTACGTGTGAGAAACCAAATATGAATTGACCAATCGGACAATTAATAATGGGATGTTTGTAGCGTTTAGCATTGTACTACGTCACACAAAGTAAGTTTCTTTTGACACTTGCAAGATGTTTTTGACTTCCGCTCGTAATCATGTTTTACATGGAATGTTAAATCGCTTGACTCGTACAAAACCAAATGCCAAACTTATGATTCTTTTCTCACGTAAGTCGATATAAATGGCTCGTGTTTGATGTAATCTTTGTTAACATATCTTAACAAAGATTAATAAATTTAGTCTACATCTAATTATAATTATAATATCATGTGGTTTTTATTTAAAAATAATAATATCCCAAGCTGTGCTGTTGAAGATTTAGGTAAAGATGCTGTTATTGGCAGTATATTAATGTGGAATTCATTTATTTATTTATTTTCCTTTATTTAATTAGTAAAGGGGTGAAACACTGATAAACACATACACATTCTGTTATATAATGTAACTGTTAAAAATAGAGTAAAAAGTTTAAAAATATAATCAATTTTAAACCTGTTAATTAAAATTAAGTTTACGTACTTAAAATATTTTTATCTTATATTCTTAAGGTTCAAACTACGGTTGTGAAAGTTTAAAATTTTATTATTATTATCGGTATTTTATTATTTCGTTTATTATTTCGTGATTGTACCGTAACTGGAAAGTCGACATGCTTTGAATTAGCTACTTATGCTTTAACTCCCGAATATAGAATCTTGAATTTATTGGCTCGTGTGGTTTCATTGATAATAAAATTGGATTTGTGAAACTATAAAAAGATCAGATTACACTGAACTTTCTATTTGTTAGTTAAATACATTAAAATAATAATAATAATAATAATTTTGTTGTTAGCCAGATTTTATTTTACTAATGATAAGCAAATGCTTGAAATATATTTTATAAGATTGATTTGTTTCAGTATTTAATTTGAATATTAATGATATAATTTTTATATTAAGAATGTGGTTGCTGATTGATTTAAAATGTCAGAATATAAATAATTTTAAATAGTATAAAGATGTATTTAAAGACAGTTATTGTATTTATATAAAGTTGATTTCAATTGAGTCTAAATCTGATAAAAATGATTATATTTTATAAATTGAAACTGTCTTCAAATAGATTAAATGCACTCATTTCCATGAGTCATATTTTTCCTATTGATTTAGTAATTACTTTCCTATTTAAATTTTTCTCTCATTTGTTTTAAATGATCAAATCTAAAAGTTTTAAAATGTGAGATTTGAAGTCAATTTAAAATATCCATTACATTCTTTAAATCTACAATTCAAAGAATGCATTCTTATTACTTAATAAATTATTTAGCATTGATAGTTATCAATATATGATAATTATAATGTAAAAATTACAATATTCTACAGATTTCATTATCTATAACATTATGCTTTATTATTTATATAAAAAAAATCATGGTGATTTGTAAAAAAATCTATATAGACTTTTTAAAATCAATTCTGATTGGGATAATCTTTCTTTATTTTCATTGTGCTTTTAAATGTTTAAATTCTATATCTGTATATAGAATGTAGAATATCAGTTTTAAGGTATGCATTTTGAATTTGACTATTTATATGCATATCAATATTTTCAAAAAAGGAAAATCCAACAATTAAATGTAATTAATTTTTAAAAATTATTTTTCAATTTGTTGAGACAAGTTGGCATTATTTCCATTGTTATAACACAGACTAATCTTCAATTGGTCAATGATTTTGTTTGTTAATACTTTATATTTGTTGTAATTGTGATTATAATTAAATATATAGGCCACTTTGACCTTTGATTAACTTTCTTTAAATAATCCCAGATATATATATATAATTTTTTAGATTTGTATATTAAAATTCTTTTTGTGTTATGATTTAATAGTGTATTCAAATTCCTTTATTAGTTAATCGTTATTGTAAAATACTTAAAAAAAGACCTAATGAAAGTTAAAAATTTAGAGCTATGTCTGTTAGGAATAGATTAATAATTAAAAAGATGACAGAACTGTTTTATATAGTTAATATATACAGAATAATTTAATTCATTTCAAAATTGAAATGTTTTTTCTTAATCATCAATTTATTCTTTTGTAATCTTTTGACAAGATTAATGTCAATTACTAGAATGATAAGCTTGTTTCTGAACTATTAACTTGTACTGTGTACTTGATTATTAAACTGTGCATGTTCATTAGCATAAAATAGTTTAAGATAATTGCAAACTATCATTACAATTATTTAGATATGAATGTTTATTTAATATGTTTAGATTAGAATTTGATTTATAGAATATGGCAATTATTATAATTTTGAATAATATATTAATATATATGATAACTCAACAGCTCAACAGTTTGTGATTAAATGGAAATATTTAAGAATAAAATTACTGACTTCAGTTTACTAGCATTCATCCTGTGCCCTTTTATGCCTAAAGATGACCCACTAACTGGATAGAAAATGTGCAAGTTTCTCCAAAGTGTTAAAGATATATTATTTGTGCTTTACTTCAGTTATGTTGCCACAAGTCCATAAATATTGTTAATTTTACATAGTCATGATACGGTTGCATCTCATACAAGCAGTTCATATTGGATTACTGCAAGGTCACACTTGTCAATCAATATGATGTGAAAGTAATTATGTAAACGTAGCTTTTTTCAGAGTTCAGTTTATTAAAAAAAATTAAAGTATATTAACAATGGCAAATAATAAATTAACTTTTTAAAACAAGTAAGGAGCTGATATTAATGAATAAATAAAAATAAACCAACTGCTTAGTTCAGATAGCATCATTTTCATTAAAGATGTTTTCAGCCAAATATCTGACCATCCTTGGCTTAGAACAATTTGTTTAACAGATGAGAATGATATAAAATATACATAAAATTTAAGAAAAGGACACATACAACAGAAATGATATTAGAATAAATTAAAATATATAAATTATATTTTATATGATTTTTGTTCTGTTCTAGAATTCTAATACATTGCCAGAAAATTATTATAATAGAATATAATTTTTTAGATATTTTAATTTAAAATTTAACTTTTCATCTGGATAATTCAGACTTTACTCATTGCAATTTTTCCTTACAGTAATTTTTATTCTAGAAACATTATAGATAAAACAAATATTCCTAATTTAGTAATCTCTAAATAATTTAAAATATGATTACAGGATGTTTCATGAGAGTTTGGTTGGTTGCTGTGATGCACAGTAGCAAGAATGAATCTATTAGTTTGTAAAAAGTACAGGTTATATAAATTTAATAGAATAGAAGCATCTTTCAGGTTGCTACCATATACAATCTTTAAATATTCCAGAGCACCATTCGGGTAATTTATAGCTTCTGGCTTTGATTTGTGAAATAAATTATATACTTGTTATATAATTTATTTCATTGTTATTGTTATAAGTTATTCTCCTAAGTTATATATTCTGCTGCTTATGTAAAAGCGAAAAAATTTATTAATTATTATATTATATATAATTTATTTTATTTTATTATATTTATTTTTAACCCAAATCAAATTATATTTTGAATTTTTGTAGTTGTTACTGAAGTTGCTTGTTTAAAAAACTTAAAATATTTGAAGGTTAATTTTAAATATTTCCTAATGTACTATTAAAAAAGTGTTGCTAGTTTCATACAGATTTTTACTTTTATTTCTTATAGTTATACTGTAAGACAAGTATTTCTAGTTTAGACTGAGTAAAATAAATAAAGCACAAGTTTTCAAATGTTATTTTTGAATAATGAAAACAAGTTTGAAATGCTTAATGAAATTTGTAAACTTTAAACTAAATCACTCTTATTTATTATAAATTCAGTTCAATTCAAAATCATGGAATTTTCCATTCTTATAAGTTTTTTTATCAATAACAAACTACAAATTTTTTGTCTGTTTAAACATTACAAGTAAATGCTAAATTGTGTTCATATTTTTCTTGTTTTGTGTATTCCTATTCATTAATATCATTTGAATTTTATAAGAACTTTTTAAAAATAGAATTCTGAAAATGTTACCAAAAAGTCTTTAATTTTATTTGCAAATATCATAAATACTTAAATTTGTTGAAAATTTTTAAATTCAGTTTTTAAAATTACTAAAATTGATGTGAAAAACTTTTGTATGAAATATTTTGTTTTGTTGTATATTTTTAAGAGGGAAATTTTTTGTGTTTAAATTATAAAAAGGGATGACTTATTTGCAAATCCACAGCATTGTTAAAGAAAATGAAACTGGTTTGTGTTTAATCTGACACAGGAAATTGATCTGAGAAATTAATTTATTCATAAACATTATTTCATTAAACAAAATTCTTAATTTTTTTTCTATTACTGATTGTAATAAGTGTATTCACAATATTTAGTTTTATCAACAAATACTGAATATGTAAAAGATGGAATATATTCAGGGTCTTTTATCTTTGTCTGTTAGGAATAGATTAATAATTAAAAAGATGACAGAACTGTTTTATATAGTTAATATATACAGAATAATTTAATTCATTTCAAAATTGAAATGTTTTTTCTTAATCATCAATTTATTCTTTTGTAATCTTTTGACAAGATTAATGTCAATTACTAGAATGATAAGCTTGTTTCTGAACTATTAACTTGTACTGTGTACTTGATTATTAAACTGTGCATGTTCATTAGCATAAAATAGTTTAAGATAATTGCAAACTATCATTACAATTATTTAGATATGAATGTTTATTTAATATGTTTAGATTAGAATTTGATTTATAGAATATGGCAATTATTATAATTTTGAATAATATATTAATATATATGATAACTCAACAGCTCAACAGCTTGTGATTAAATGGAAATATTTAAGAATAAAATTACTGACTTCAGTTTACTAGCATTCATCCTGTGCCCTTTTATGCCTAAAGATGACCCACTAACTGGATAGAAAATGTGCAAGTTTCTCCAAAGTGTTAAAGATATATTATTTGTGCTTTACTTCAGTTATGTTGCCACAAGTCCATAAATATTGTTAATTTTACATAGTCATGATACGGTTGCATCTCATACAAGCAGTTCATATTGGATTACTGCAAGGTCACACTTGTCAATCAATATGATGTGAAAGTAATTATCTAAACCTAGCTTTTTTCAGAGTTCAGTTTATTAAAAAAAATTAAAGTATATTAACAATGGCAAATAATAAATTAACTTTTTAAAACAAGTAAGGAGCTGATATTAATGAATAAATAAAAATAAACCAACTGCTTAGTTCAGATAGCATCATTTTCATTAAAGATGTTTTCAGCCAAATATCTGACCATCCTTGGCTTAGAACAATTTGTTTAACAGATGAGAATGATATAAAATATACATAAAATTTAAGAAAAGGACACATACAACAGAAATGATATTAGAATAAATTAAAATATATAAATTATATTTTATATGATTTTTGTTCTGTTCTAGAATTCTAATACATTGCCAGAAAATTATTATAATAGAATATAATTTTTTAGATATTTTAATTTAAAATTTAACTTTTCATCTGGATAATTCAGACTTTACTCATTGCAATTTTTCCTTACAGTAATTTTTATTCTAGAAACATTATAGATAAAACAAATATTCCTAATTTAGTAATCTCTAAATAATTTAAAATATGATTACAGGATGTTTCATGAGAGTTTGGTTGGTTGCTGTGATGCACAGTAGCAAGAATGAATCTATTAGTTTGTAAAAAGTACAGGTTATATAAATTTAATAGAATAGAAGCATCTTTCAGGTTGCTACCATATACAATCTTTAAATATTCCAGAGCACCATTCGGGTAATTTATAGCTTCTGGCTTTGATTTGTGAAATAAATTATATACTTGTTATATAATTTATTTCATTGTTATTGTTATAAGTTATTCTCCTAAGTTATATATTCTGCTGCTTATGTAAAAGCGAAAAAATTTATTAATTATTATATTATATATAATTTATTTTATTTTATTATATTTATTTTTAACCCAAATCAAATTATATTTTGAATTTTTGTAGTTGTTACTGAAGTTGCTTGTTTAAAAAACTTAAAATATTTGAAGGTTAATTTTAAATATTTCCTAATGTACTATTAAAAAAGTGTTGCTAGTTTCATACAGATTTTTACTTTTATTTCTTATAGTTATACTGTAAGACAAGTATTTCTAGTTTAGACTGAGTAAAATAAATAAAGCACAAGTTTTCAAATGTTATTTTTGAATAATGAAAACAAGTTTGAAATGCTTAATGAAATTTGTAAACTTTAAACTAAATCACTCTTATTTATTATAAATTCAGTTCAATTCAAAATCATGGAATTTTCCATTCTTATAAGTTTTTTTATCAATAACAAACTACAAATTTTTTGTCTGTTTAAACATTACAAGTAAATGCTAAATTGTGTTCATATTTTTCTTGTTTTGTGTATTCCTATTCATTAATATCATTTGAATTTTATAAGAACTTTTTAAAAATAGAATTCTGAAAATGTTACCAAAAAGTCTTTAATTTTATTTGCAAATATCATAAATACTTAAATTTGTTGAAAATTTTTAAATTCAGTTTTTAAAATTACTAAAATTGATGTGAAAAACTTTTGTATGAAATATTTTGTTTTGTTGTATATTTTTAAGAGGGAAATTTTTTGTGTTTAAATTATAAAAAGGGATGACTTATTTGCAAATCCACAGCATTGTTAAAGAAAATGAAACTGGTTTGTGTTTAATCTGACACAGGAAATTGATCTGAGAAATTAATTTATTCATAAACATTATTTCATTAAACAAAATTCTTAATTTTTTTTCTATTACTGATTGTAATAAGTGTATTCACAATATTTAGTTTTATCAACAAATACTGAATATGTAAAAGATGGAATATATTCAGGGTCTTTTATCTTTATGACTTCATAAAATAAAGCTGTAAAAGATTATGAATTATTTTATTCTGTTCATAAATTTGACAAGGACAAACAAACTGAGTTATATAGGAACTAAAAATATTTTCAAATATAAACTAAATAAACATAAAAAAGATGTAAGGGAGAGGGTAAAACACATTTTTTTTTTCAATTATTAACTCTGCTAAAAAGCTAATGAAGGTTGAATTCGTTTATTGAAAAAGGCAAAAAATTGAGAATTAATCTGTAACTGAAATAATTTTAATCCAACAGAACATAACACTGCAGCTTTCATTTTAAATAAATGAAATTGCATAGCTCTATAGATTATGTCTGAGAAAAATTGTAAATCATTGATCATTTCCTTGATTATTTGATGATGATATAATTTATGTTCAAAATAAATTTAATTTTTTGTTCTACAGAATTCCATTTTTAATTGTCTTTTAAGTTTTACCTGATGATACTTTCATAAATATATTAAAAGCCATATATATTCTTCTTATCTGTTCTTATCTGTTTGTTTTATGATATATCTGATATGTTTTCCCCTCTCAGTTGAGTCCTATATGTACTCTTAACGAAGGAACAGCATTTATTTAAAGATATCTAATTAAATAAGTATTTCATTGTTTAAAGCATTTTTAAAATAAATAAAATACTCTTATCATTAATTTATTACAGACAACTTTATGTATATTGATTATGGATGGGTGGTTTAAAATCAATAAAGTCAGAAAATAAAGTATTTTCCACTGACACAAAAGCAAAAATTATATTTGGAAGTTTTATTTTGGAAGATATGCAGTGGTTACTAATAATGAGGGTATAATATTGATCAATATATTATTAATTGTTGATATTAAAATATATATTATAAAATAATTCTTAATGTAGAATGAAAATATGTCAATGAATACAGAAAACTATTTTTGGTTAAGTAATAGTTTCATTTTTATATGGAGATAAATTAGTAAAGCTAAATTTAATTTATTTTGAAATATTATTTTAACAAATAAAGTATAAGCTCTTCAACAACAACAACTCTTCAAATTGTTTTATTTGTAATTTAAATTTATTGTAAAAAGAAAGTTGAATTTAATGCAGCTACAATAATAAATTACAATTGAAAAAAATTACAAAGCTTTATACTTAATTTGTCTTTTGTAATTATAGAAATTTTCTTTTTAATCCTTGAAAGTAATTACTCAATCTAGAGAGATACTCAACACAAATTAAGAAGCCAGAAATTTAATAATGATAAGGTGTTAATAACTGTTTAATAACTATAAAAACTAAATGTTTTTGGAAGTTTTTAAATTTCCATCTTCTGATCCAACATAAAAGAATATTCTAAACATATTGTTTGAAATTTGATGTCTCTGTTAAACACAAAGAATTTTTGGCCACTGCAATTGTATGTATTTTTCAAATTCAGAATTAAGTAGCAGACTTTCTTTGTGTTTAAATGGAGACATTCAATTTCAAACATTATGTTTAGAAATGTTCATTACGTCTGATCTCAGAATGGAAGTGTAAAAATTCCAAAAATGTTTATCTTAATTGTTAAACAGTTTTCTAGCGTTTTATTTGTGTTGATTGTCTGGGGTATCAGTGTGACATTATTATCGAAAGTGCAAGTCTTGAAGCAGTGTGAATTTAAATATAAAACTGTCTTTCCAGTTAAAATAAACAGTTGTAAATGTAATTTATACTAATAGGCTATAGTCTAAATGTTAACTAATTTTAGTATTATAATGATAATTTTTTTCATTTAATTTAACTGAAAGTTGTTAGAGTAATACAATTGAACTCATTTATACATTTCTCAATTATATGTTTTTTACAATAATACATTAAATATAATTTAATTTTCCACTTCTGTTCCGTTTTTCAAATATCAATTTGTAATCAGTTTAAACACTGTTATTCTCTAGGAATTATCACATCTACAGATTCCAAAAATACTAGTCAATCAACAACTTTATTTTACCCAGATGTATTTTGGATTTACTATATTTCCCTCCTCAGTGGGCTTTCTTTCAAACAAGCTAAACGAAGCACAAACACTTTTTTGATACTATTAAATACAAATAAATGCAATAAATTTACAATTATACATCATCTAAAAATGTAAAATGTTTATCTTACACACTATTTCAATATTCCAACTGTTATTTTTTCCTATTTCCTGGTGAATGAGGTGAGAAACAACAAATGAAAGTAATGATGGCAAGGACTGTGTGAAATGTCTGTTTAAAGAAAAGAACACAAGTAATGCAATAATTTGAAGATATAATTAATTTAATGTTTTTAAGAATTTAAACAATAATGTTTTTTAAAAAATAAGAAAAAAATGACTTTATTATGGAAATAGAAAAAAATAACAGTTGGAATATTGAAATATTGTGTAAGGCAAACATTTTAAATTTTTAATGAATGTATAATTGTAAATTGTAAATTTATTGTATATATACTAGAGCAGTGGTCTGCAACCTTTCTGACCTCATGGACCACTAAACTCACAATTTTGAATTTTGCGGACCACTATCATGAATTTTTTTAAACAATACAAAATCGTAGAATAATGATCATAAAAGTTCAATTTTACTATCTAAATATATAAAATTGCTTGTCCTGACTGACTCACTCATTCATTCACTGATTCATCATCGCCCAGAGCAAACCGCTTAACCTAAAGAGGTGAAATTTGGTACACAGTTAGGGTACGTCATGGAAACGCACACTAAGAAAGGATTTTTCGAAATTCCAACGCGGGGGGGTGAGGG
>NW_019384633.1:182181-187963 GCF_000671375.1 Centruroides sculpturatus
ATGTTAGGCGCGTTTCGCTTTTTAGGCGCCGATATAAGGCAATCCACACCCCGGGTAGATCGAGGGTGGGAACATTGCACGCTTCTGAAGTAGCCGTGAGAAGCGCTTCCCAGATAAACACAAGCCTTCGATTGTTGCAGCATTTGATTATTTCCGTTCTGGGCCATAATGGGTTGTAGCCTTGCTCGAGAACTTTTTTAGGAAGCTCTGTAGAACATCTTCCTTTGGCTACGTCATCCTGATGCTCAGCAAGGCGGGAGGCGAGCATTCTTGTTGTTGCTCCTATGTATCTTGTAATATTTCCCGTTACCGGATTTTCTAGTTGTATCGTGTAAACCCCTGACTTTTCTAAAGTAGTTAGCCTGTCCCGATCGTTGCAGATACATCTGCGTAGGTTTGGTATGGGGGTTATGGGTAGTATGAAATTATATCGCTGAAATATGCGGCTGATACGTATAGAGGTTGGTCCAAGATACGGCAACGATGACCGGATCACGGATGCTTTTTCCTTTCTGTACAGCGTGGTACATGGGTATAGGGCCTCTTTTACTTTACGGAGCACATGTTTATATTTGGCATATGTAAATCCTGCAAGAGATACTGCTACTCTAATGATGTCTAATTCAATTTTTGTTGCTAGCTGTGTCGACGGAAGCAGTAATGCTCTTCTAACGAGTGCAGCAATGGCGGCATTGACGTACCGCAACAGTTGGAAAGTATCTGCCAGGATAATATATGGTAACAGGTCAGCTTTGTGGTAAACAGCAAATTGCAGCCCCTCAACCGACTTTTGTATACACAGATCCAGAAACGCTATTGAGTCCTCATGCTCCCTCTCCCAAGTGAAACCGATAGTAGGGTATATGCTTGAAAGTTGCTGCACAAATTTGATAAACTCCTCCTCTGTATTCTCCCACACTAATAGGATATCGTCGACATAACGTAAGTATAGCGACGGATAACTGATGGTAAGAGGTGAGTTGAAAATTCTACGCTCGACTTCTCTCATAATGAGCTCGGCCAAGACTGCAGATAGTGGGGAGCCCATAGGAACTCCTCGTTTCTGCAAGTAGATGCTCTTGTTGAAAAGGAAATAATTGTGCTCAGTGATGAATGTCAGCGCATCACGTATGTCTAGCACTTGTTGTATGTTGAATCCCTTTTTGATGATCAAGAAGTTAGCAAGCATTACAGCTTCAAAAACAGGCACTGATGGATATAAGGACACCATATCCAATTTGTAGAAAGTATAGGAATCTTCATGTGTACACCTCATACTGGAAGCAATGGTGGACTTGGCAGCTATAGACGACGAGGTAACATATGGTGATTCCAGAATAAGTTCACGCAAAAACTTTGCGAGCACCTTTTTAAGGAAATATGTAGGATGCGATCTCTTGTTTACCAGTGGGCGTAACGGCCAGTTTGCTTTGTATGTTTTCAGCTGAAAGAATAGCCTAGGGCATGCTATGTTGGTGGGAGGATCAAGGCACCCAGTTAGAGTCAAAGCTACTCCTGGTAAAGCTATTATTTTCTTTGTCCTTCGCAGTACTGTTGGTGTTGAATCATCATTTATTATCTGTGATTGTGATAGGAACTCATTGGCTCTAAAGATGAAATCGTCCTCCTTGCACAGAACGAATCGTTTGTCCTTATCAGAGACCAGAAGCCTCAAGTTATTCGTAGCTAGGAATTGCTTTACTGCTTGGTGGTTTACCTGGTGCTTAGGCGCACTGGACACTTGCTTCGCCGCGGCAAGCTTCATGACGATTTCTAACTCCATTTGTGGGTGCGTGGCTGCTACCTGGCAGGATTTCAATGCTGCCAGGATACATAGAAGCAACAACAAGAATGCTCGCCTCCCACCTTGCTGAGCATCAGGATGACGTAGCCAAAGGAAAATGTTCTACAGAGCTCGCTAAAAAAGTTCTTGTGGATTGCCAGTTTTCTGTATTAAGATTAACTGCCTACTTTTAGACCAAATCTTATAATTAATTTCTTTATTTAATTACACTAACTAAGATGTACGTTATTGTAGTTGTGATTAACATTACACTGTTATGTTGTTATCACATTGTTGGCTCTTACCCATGTTGACTTTTTAAATACAGTTTTCTACTATTGATATGTATTTTGAAATGTTCTGTATTCTTAACTTTGTTTTACAATTTATATGTAAGTTGAAGATAGCCAGAAGAGTGGCTGAAAATATTTCTGAATAAGGCCAAATGATCTGCTGGATTATGTCAGGCTATAATATGCCTACTATTTAATAATTAAATATTCAGTAATTTTGTCTAGCGTTATTAGGTGCCGTCTCTTGATAAATTTAATAATTATAAATAAATAAATATCTAATTTTTAATTTAGAAAGTTCTGAAAGAAAAGAATTGGCCCAGAATGGGACTTGAACCTACAACTTATGGATACAAATTCACTGAGTTCAGCGTTAATAAAGTTCCTTTATTATTAACACAAGCACTTTCGATGAGTGTATAATCGTCATCTTCAGGTGAAAAGAACTAATTTTAACAAGACAACGTGCAGGATGTTCCAAAGGAACAGAATATTTAAAATTCAAACAGGTGTCCGGAAATTCCATTAAGAATGTGCAAATAATTTTTGATATGTTCGGAACTTTATATTTTACGATGCTAGCGGCGCATGCGGGGAAATGCTACAGCGTTGGCGTTAGGCGAGTTATGTTTTTTAGGTGCCGATATAAGGCAATCCACACCTCGGATAGATCGAGGGTGGGAACATTGCACGCTTCTGAAGTAGCCGTGAGAAGCGCTTCCCAGATAAACACAAGCCTTCGATTGTTGCAGCATTTGATTACTTCCGTTCTGGGCCATAATGGATTGTAGCCTTGCTCGAGAACTTTTTTAGCGAGCTCTGNATTACTGATTGTAATAAGTGTATTCACAATATTTAGTTTTATCAACAAATACTGAATATGTAAAAGATGGAATATATTCAGGGTCTTTTATCTTTATGACTTCATAAAATAAAGCTGTAAAAGATTATGAATTATTTTATTCTGTTCATAAATTTGACAAGGACAAACAAACTGAGTTATATAGGAACTAAAAATATTTTCAAATATAAACTAAATAAACATAAAAAAGATGTAAGGGAGAGGGTAAAACAGATTTTTTTTTTCAATTATTAACTCTGCTAAAAAGCTAATGAAGGTTGAATTCGTTTATTGAAAAAGGCAAAAAATTGAGAATTAATCTGTAACTGAAATAATTTTAATCCAACAGAACATAACACTGCAGCTTTCATTTTAAATAAATGAAATTGCATAGCTCTATAGATTATGTCTGAGAAAAATTGTAAATCATTGATCATTTCCTTGATTATTTGATGATGATATAATTTATGTTCAAAATAAATTTAATTTTTTGTTCTACAGAATTCCATTTTTAATTGTCTTTTAAGTTTTACCTGATGATACTTTCATAAATATATTAAAAGCCATATATATTCTTCTTATCTGTTCTTATCTGTTTGTTTTATGATATATCTGATATGTTTTCCCCTCTCAGTTGAGTCCTATATGTACTCTTAACGAAGGAACAGCATTTATTTAAAGATATCTAATTAAATAAGTATTTCATTGTTTAAAGCATTTTTAAAATAAATAAAATACTCTTATCATTAATTTATTACAGACAACTTTATGTATATTGATTATGGATGGGTGGTTTAAAATCAATAAAGTCAGAAAATAAAGTATTTTCCACTGACACAAAAGCAAAAATTATATTTGGAAGTTTTATTTTGGAAGATATGCAGTGGTTACTAATAATGAGGGTATAATATTGATCAATATATTATTAATTGTTGATATTAAAATATATATTATAAAATAATTCTTAATGTAGAATGAAAATATGTCAATGAATACAGAAAACTATTTTTGGTTAAGTAATAGTTTCATTTTTATATGGAGATAAATTAGTAAAGCTAAATTTAATTTATTTTGAAATATTATTTTAACAAATAAAGTATAAGCTCTTCAACAACAACAACTCTTCAAATTGTTTTATTTGTAATTTAAATTTATTGTAAAAAGAAAGTTGAATTTAATGCAGCTACAATAATAAATTACAATTGAAAAAAATTACAAAGCTTTATACTTAATTTGTCTTTTGTAATTATAGAAATTTTCTTTTTAATCCTTGAAAGTAATTACTCAATCTAGAGAGATACTCAACACAAATTAAGAAGCCAGAAATTTAATAATGATAAGGTGTTAATAACTGTTTAATAACTATAAAAACTAAATGTTTTTGGAAGTTTTTAAATTTCCATCTTCTGATCCAACATAAAAGAATATTCTAAACATATTGTTTGAAATTTGATGTCTCTGTTAAACACAAAGAATTTTTGGCCACTGCAATTGTATGTATTTTTCAAATTCAGAATTAAGTAGCAGACTTTCTTTGTGTTTAAATGGAGACATTCAATTTCAAACATTATGTTTAGAAATGTTCATTACGTCTGATCTCAGAATGGAAGTGTAAAAATTCCAAAAATGTTTATCTTAATTGTTAAACAGTTTTCTAGCGTTTTATTTGTGTTGATTGTCTGGGGTATCAGTGTGACATTATTATCGAAAGTGCAAGTCTTGAAGCAGTGTGAATTTAAATATAAAACTGTCTTTCCAGTTAAAATAAACAGTTGTAAATGTAATTTATACTAATAGGCTATAGTCTAAATGTTAACTAATTTTAGTATTATAATGATAATTTTTTTCATTTAATTTAACTGAAAGTTGTTAGAGTAATACAATTGAACTCATTTATACATTTCTCAATTATATGTTTTTTACAATAATACATTAAATATAATTTAATTTTCCACTTCTGTTCCGTTTTTCAAATATCAATTTGTAATCAGTTTAAACACTGTTATTCTCTAGGAATTATCACATCTACAGATTCCAAAAATACTAGTCAATCAACAACTTTATTTTACCCAGATGTATTTTGGATTTACTATATTTCCCTCCTCAGTGGGCTTTCTTTCAAACAAGCTAAACGAAGCACAAACACTTTTTTGATACTATTAAATACAAATAAATGCAATAAATTTACAATTATACATCATCTAAAAATGTAAAATGTTTATCTTACACACTATTTCAATATTCCAACTGTTATTTTTTCCTATTTCCTGGTGAATGAGGTGAGAAACAACAAATGAAAGTAATGATGGCAAGGACTGTGTGAAATGTCTGTTTAAAGAAAAGAACACAAGTAATGCAATAATTTGAAGATATAATTAATTTAATGTTTTTAAGAATTTAAACAATAATGTTTTTTAAAAAATAAGAAAAAAATGACTTTATTATGGAAATAGAAAAAAATAACAGTTGGAATATTGAAATATTGTGTAAGGCAAACATTTTAAATTTTTAATGAATGTATAATTGTAAATTGTAAATTTATTGTATATATACTAGAGCAGTGGTCTGCAACCTTTCTGACCTCATGGACCACTAAACTCACAATTTTGAATTTTGCGGACCACTATCATGAATTTTTTTAAACAATACAAAATCGTAGAATAATGATCATAAAAGTTCAATTTTACTATCTAAATATATAAAATTGCTTGTCCTGACTGACTCACTCATTCATTCACTGATTCATCATCGCCCAGAGCAAACCGCTTAACCTAAAGAGGTGAAATTTGGTACACAGTTAGGGTACGTCATGGAAACGCACACTAAGAAAGGATTTTTCGAAATTCCAACGCGGGGGGGTGAGGG
>NW_019384633.1:196009-201889 GCF_000671375.1 Centruroides sculpturatus
CTTGATCATCAAAAAGGGATTCAACATACAACAAGTGCTAGACATACGTGATGCGCTGACATTCATCACTGAGCACAATTATTTCCTTTTCAACAAGAGCATCTACTTGCAGAAACGAGGAGTTCCTATTGGCTCCCCACTATCTGCAGTCTTGGCCGAGCTCATTATGAGAGAAGTCGAGCGTAGAATTTTCAACTCACCTCTTACCATCAGTTATCCGTCGCTATACTTACGTTATGTCGACGATATCCTATTAGTGTGGGAGAATACAGAGGAGGAGTTTATCAAATTTGTGCAGCAACTTTCAAGCATATACCCTACTATCGGTTTCACTTGGGAGAGGGAGCATGAGGACTCAATAGCGTTTCTGGATCTGTGTATACAAAAGTTGGTTGAGGGGCAGCAATTTGCTGTTAACCACAAATCTAACCTGTTACCGTATATTATCCCGGCAGATGCTTTCCAACCGTTGCAGTACGTCAATGCCGCCATTGCTGCACTCGTTAGAAGAGCATTACTGCTTCTGTCTACACAGCTAGCAACAAAAATCAAATTAGACATCATTAGAATAGCAGTATCTCTTGCAGATTTACATATGCCAAATATAAACATGTGTTCCGTAAAGTAAAAGAGGACCTATACCCATGTACCACGCTGTACAGAAAGGAAAAAGCATCCGTGATCCAGTCATCGTTGCTGTATCTTGGACCAATCTCTATACGTATCAGCCGCATATTTCAGTGATATAATTTCATACTACCCATAATCCCCCTACCAAACCTATGCAGATGTATCTGCAATGATCGGGACAGGCTAACTACTTTAGAAAAGTCAGGGATTTACATGATACAACTAGAAAATCCGGTAACGGGAAATATTACAAGATACATAGGAGCAACAACAGAAATTCCGGTAACAGGAAATATTACAAGATACATAGGAGCAACAACAAGAATGCTCGCCTCCCACCTTGCTGAGCATCAGGATGACATAGCCAAAGGAAAATGTTCTACAGAGCTCGCTAAAAAAGTTCTTGAGCAAGGCTACAACCTGTTATGGCCCAGAACGGAAATAATTAAATGCTGCAACAATCGAAGGCTTGTGTTTATCTGGGAAGCGCTTCTCACGGCTACTTCAGAAGCGTGCAATGTTCCCACCCTCGATCTACCCGGGGTGTGGATTGCCTTATATTGGCGCCTAAAAAACGAAACTTGCCTAACATCGTATCGCCAATGCTGTAGCATTTCCATGCATGCACCGCTAGCATCGTAAAATATAAAGTTCCGAACATATCAAAAATTATTTGCACGTTCTTAATGGAATTTCCATACACCTGTTTGAATTTTAAATGTTCTGTTCCTTTGGAACATCCTGCACGTTGTCTTGTTCAAATGAGTTCTTTTCACCTGAAGACGACAATTATACACTCGTCGAAAGTGCTTGTGTTAATACTAAAGGAACTTTATTAACGCTGAACTCAGTGAATTTGTATCCATAAGTTATACAAATATTGGCGTGAGTTTTTAAATTTATTTTTGAACCTAAAACTCCTGCATATCATGTGGATATCTTGCCAGTTATGCTACTTGGACCTCCATCCAATCTTTCCCTCCAGAACTATTAATTAATAATTAGATATAACCATACTTGATACTATGGTGTATGGTTGCTATTTAATAATTAAATATTTAATTATTAAATAGCCATATTATAGCTTGATATAATCCAGCAGATTATTTGGCCTTAATCAAAAATCTGGTTAATAGATGTTTATATTTGTATTTTTGAATAAATCTTTTAAATTTTTTGAATAATCTTTCTTGATTTAATTCTTGTTTCTACATATTTTTTTTTTTTTTTTTGTTATCTGAAACAAGCAACTTTGTCTTTATCTGATTTTGAGATTACAAATATGTTGAATGACAAGATAAAACTAATGTAACAAAGTTTTATTTACAGGGCATTTTATTACATTAATTGATATTAATTAAGTTATCGTCAGGCAATTGAAATATATTATAGAAGTCACTATAAATATGTTTTTTAACTAAAGTAGAACCTTGATTATCTGTGATAATATAGACTGATGCTATCTCATATTGAAAATGCAGATAAAATGGAAGCCCACAGCCATTTCAGATTAAAAATTACAAATATAAAAGATTTATATAGTAGTACTTTTAACCATTTTTTATACTTTAGTAAATTTAAATCGGATATAAGAACAATTTTTACATTACTTATTATACAGCTAAAAGGTAGAATAGTTTTAAGAATAAAAATGTGTAATATTGTAGTTACATTTTAATATGAATGATTTGTTTCTTGTTGAAGTTAAATGATAAAAAAGGTAACAGAAACAAATCATTTTGTAATACATGTTATCAAGGTTGAGGCTTATTTGCAAAAATTGTGGCACACTATTCGGATGTAATCACACAAGGAGTAAAGCTATGAACTGTTTTAGAAGTTTTTTTTGCCATCAGTTTGTCAAAGATGCATTTTGGGCCCAAAATGTTCACCCCAGATAATGCAGAATCTCAGATATTTGAAGGTTCTACTGTGTTAAACATTATCATTTGACTTTTCAATTATGCAAACCGCACTAAGCTAGATTATAATGATGCTATTTAGTTCAATTGTAATATGTATATTTTATTTTTGAATTGTCTCTTTTTGTAATATGAAAATTCATTTGTTAAAAATATTTAACTTCTTTTCTCTACAAAGAAAACAGTTTGTTTACTACATGACATTATTTTTTAATATTATAAATTTATCAAATTTTTATTTTTGTGAAACTATAATTGGCTAAATAANCAAATTAATGCAAGCCTAAAGTTCATTGCTTCTTGTTTGAAATAAGTTCATGGATTCTTAGTGCTTTTCCACAAAGGATGACAATCACACTCACAATATCATTTATTGTTCATTATTTATTGATAACAGTCACTTTGTATTTGGTTTTAGATTTGAATAAGAACCTCAATGTGTGAAAAAAAGCAACTAAACATTTTGCATTTTTTTCGTAATACTTCATGTAACCTTCAGTTGATCAATGTCAAAATTTCTCCGTGGACCACCTAGATTTTCTCGTGGACCATCAATGGTCCACAGACCACTGGTTGCCAACTGCTGTTCTAGAGTATCAAAAAAGTGTTTATGCTTCATTTGACTTGTTTGAAAGAAAGCTCACTGAGGAGGGAAATATTAGAATTTCCAAAATGCATAAATAAAATAAAGTTGTTGATTGGCTAGTATTTTTGGAATCTGTGGATGTGATAATTCCTAGAGAATAATGGTGTTTGAACCAGTTACAATTGATACATTAAATATTTTCTTCATTATTAGTTCATTTTTCATCATGCACTTTAGTTATGTTTTTTATTTATACAATTTTGTCCTTATATATCATAATTTTTTGTATCCTATAACACTTTTTTCTCACTTATGTGTTATTCTCTTTGAAATGGTAAAATTTAAAGTTAAATTTAAAATTAAAGTAATTATTAAAAAAGTGAAAAGGGGAATTATTTATTCACATTGGGTTAGTTCATACTTACAGAAAATTACTAGCAAATACAAAAAGTAGAATGAATAATACGTAACACAATACTGTTTCTAACAAATTTTCCATTCAGGAAATTACTTCATAAATCCAGAACATTAAGAATTTTTGCTTTCTACATTTTGTAGAGTGAACCAATTTTGCTAAGTGAATAAAAATTACTTTCCATTTTCTCATTTGTTTTCACTGTTCATTGTCAGTGTGAACTAACCTTCAGAATGACTCTTTGTTCTTTCATGTGACTGGAATTTTGACAGGAGACAAATTCATAAAAAAAAATGAGAATGTTTTTAAAAGTACATAACTTAATTTCAAAGAACCAATTTCATTTTTAATACACTTTTTCAGTAAGTTAATGTTTTAATTCAAATGACAACAATGCAAGCTGAGATTTTAGAATGTTTGGGAAAGCATTCTAAAATCTCAGCTTGCATTGGTTTTGATTGTCCTTTTTCAGATGCCTGTTGATAAATGAGCATCTGAAGCAGGTCCCTAAATGAGGCAAAAAATGTTCAGTTGTTGTTTAAATTATAACATTACCTTTCTGGAAAAATGTTTAAGATTTTTCTTGTTAATATATGGCTGTTCTAGCTTTAGAAGTTCTGTGGCTCAGTTGTAATTTTCAATTATAAATTATACTTTATTTTCCATTTAGGGCCCAGATTTACAACATATGAGGAATTTCATTGTAACTTATAAGTTACCAAATACAAGGTTTTGCTTGTATTTACAAAGTACATTATAAGTTATGATTATTGTAAAGTCTCACAAATACTACAATATCTAATGGCTCTTGTAAGCCAATGTACTGGGAAAGATGGTAATTGAGTAATTGGTTCTACCGATAATCAGGTTGATCATTTTCCCTGATTGTCTCTTAAATATTTCTAATTCTAAACTTCTAAGATGTTATCAAATGTCAAAAAAAAAAATAATAAAATAATAGAATTCCACACAATGGAATTAAAACCGTTTATGATTAGTTTATGAAAAAAATCTCATTATAATTTATTATTTTTTAACCAAAAACTATTAGTTTGTCAATTTTTTTCAAACTACTTCAATATTTCTAATAACTGTTCAACTTGGCTCTCCAAGATTAAATTGAGTGTGTGACACTGTTTAGAAGATATCTTTTAGACATTCTATTTTTTCTCTGTTTTTTTTCTCTTATTTTTTTTATTAGCAGTTTATTATAGATGTAATTACGAAGTAAGTAAAATGGAAAAAACAAAATATTTCAGATAGAATTGACTAAAGTGCATTAAACATTGAAGATGATATTATTATTTGTTTAACCAAGGATGAGCTTCCATATATAGTTAAGACTTCATGGATTTTAATCATCAGTCTATCAATAGGAGGATGATTTGTTTTTTTATCCAGTTACTGTTTAGAAAATATTATATGAAAATTTATTTTATTGCACTCATCTAACCCATTAAATAATATTTTAAATTACTTATGAATTACTTTTACTAATTAATATAAAAAAAGTTTTTATATTGTAGAATTTAAAAATAAAGCAAATAAAATCAAAATGGTAATTGGGAGTTAGGATTAAAATGTTGTGGTACTGTTTTTTATAAATCAGTTTAAATGCTTTGATAAATACTTCTGGATACTGTCCATATCATCTTCAAAATTTATATAAACCATCTCTACTTCCACATAGAATCTTGTAAGTCAGTGTTTCTCAACCTCTAATGAATCGTCATTTACTTTTAAAAGTACGTAACCAAAGTAGGTTAAATGCCATTCTCAAAACACAGCTAAATGCAAAACACACAGTTAAAGCAATAAACACATATGTCATCCCAGTACTCACGTACTCTTTTGGAGTTATACATTGGACTCACACAGATCTCGAGCAACTCCAAAGGAAAACAAGAACAACGCTTACTAAGCATAAACAACATCATCCTAAATCCGCCACAGAAAGATTAACCCTTCCACGTAAAGATGGAGGACGTGGCCTGATTGACATAGTTAACCTTCACTACAAACAAATACAGTCACTGCGAGAGTTTTTCTACAGGAAACAGGAAACATCACAATTATATAAAGCAGTAACTCTAGCAGACTCAAATAGTACACCATTAAACTTACACTCACATCATACAGACATGACACAACATATAAAAAGCATAGACAACATTAAGCAATCATGGGCTCAAAAGGCTCTCCATGGCAGGCATCCTTACGACCTGGCCCAGGATTTTGTTGACAAAACTGCGTCAAACAGCTGGTTAGATCGGGGATGCCTCTTTGGGAGACGGAAGGATTCATGATTGCCATAACAGGATCAGGTC
>NW_019384633.1:208787-241116 GCF_000671375.1 Centruroides sculpturatus
TTTTTTTTTTTTTTTTGTTATCTGAAACAAGCAACTTTGTCTTTATCTGATTTTGAGATTACAAATATGTTGAATGACAAGATAAAACTAATGTAACAAAGTTTTATTTACAGGGCATTTTATTACATTAATTGATATTAATTAAGTTATCGTCAGGCAATTGAAATATATTATAGAAGTCACTATAAATATGTTTTTTAACTAAAGTAGAACCTTGATTATCTGTGATAATATAGACTGATGCTATCTCATATTGAAAATGCAGATAAAATGGAAGCCCACAGCCATTTCAGATTAAAAATTACAAATATAAAAGATTTATATAGTAGTACTTTTAACCATTTTTTATACTTTAGTAAATTTAAATCGGATATAAGAACAATTTTTACATTACTTATTATACAGCTAAAAGGTAGAATAGTTTTAAGAATAAAAATGTGTAATATTGTAGTTACATTTTAATATGAATGATTTGTTTCTTGTTGAAGTTAAATGATAAAAAAGGTAACAGAAACAAATCATTTTGTAATACATGTTATCAAGGTTGAGGCTTATTTGCAAAAATTGTGGCACACTATTCGGATGTAATCACACAAGGAGTAAAGCTATGAACTGTTTTAGAAGTTTTTTTTGCCATCAGTTTGTCAAAGATGCATTTTGGGCCCAAAATGTTCACCCCAGATAATGCAGAATCTCAGATATTTGAAGGTTCTACTGTGTTAAACATTATCATTTGACTTTTCAATTATGCAAACCGCACTAAGCTAGATTATAATGATGCTATTTAGTTCAATTGTAATATGTATATTTTATTTTTGAATTGTCTCTTTTTGTAATATGAAAATTCATTTGTTAAAAATATTTAACTTCTTTTCTCTACAAAGAAAACAGTTTGTTTACTACATGACATTATTTTTTAATATTATAAATTTATCAAATTTTTATTTTTGTGAAACTATAATTGGCTAAATAACTGAAATAATTCTGTGCTGTATATATTTTAATAAACATATTAATAAATTTAATTTTGTGTTTTCATGTACATAATATAATTTTCTAAATTTATATTTATTCCTTTTTCAAAAATTAATTAAAATATATTTTACAGAAAAATTACAGTCAAGGAATCTACTAGATCATGTTCACTGGCTGTTTCCTTCTCAATATATTGAAAAGCTTGACTGAAAATTTACAGTATAGGAATTTTATTGGATTATTATTTTAATTTAAAGGTATGATTCTTAAAATGATGATGCAATTAATGGTTTTAACTTAATAATTTTTATTTTTGTGTTTATATGTATATATAAACAGAAAACAGAAAGTAGTATTTACTGTATAACACACACACACACACACACATATATATATATATATATATAAATGTATGTATATATGTATATGTTACCACTAAAGCTCAAAAGCCTTTAATGTGTACATTACCTAGCTAATCTCCAGATTAACTAGGGTGATCCATGAATGTGTGGAATTAAGAGTTTTCCACATTTTACCTAGATAATCTGCACATTAACGGCTTCTGTATCGTTAAAGTTCAAAAGTTTGTTTCTCTCATTTCCTTTCCCTACTCCTCCTCTCTCTCCCCCCACTTTCAATTTGGTTTTCGCCTGCGTCTTGTCGTCGCCAGTTGTTTTTATTTCTCATAATTTGCATCGGCTGCCAGTGCATCGCATAGCTAATTCTGTTTTCAAATTCATTTCTGCTTGTTAGCGCATGAATTTGTGACAGGATTTTTTTTTTTTAAACAGATAAATTTAACTCCTAGTATGCAAGCAAGCACTGAATTGGTGAATAAAATGAAGAAAAGATTCTTTGCAAATCTCTTTAGCGAAGATTCAAAATATAATAGTGTTTTAATGACAAAACGAAAGTATGATTCCATAATTGAAGATGTAAAGCGAATAAAACTTTCCAAGAAGAAAGAATCATCTCGAGATTATCGAATAATTCAAAGGTATGATGTGTTGACTGTACATGGCTGTGAAAAACTCATCGAGCCGTTGTCAGATGTGCGAGAAAGTGTGAAAAGGTTTGTCCATGCCGAAGAATTGTTTGACATATTGTATTCGACTCATTTGTCAATTGGCCACGGTGGAAGAGACAGAATGATAAAGGAATTAAAAACATTTTATAAAAACATAACCCAAGCCCAAATAAAAATGTTTTTGGATTTATGCGAACCTTGTCAACAAAAACAAAAAAGTGCGAAAAAAGGGCTTGTTGTAAAGCCGATTATTTCATCACATTTCAATAGCAGATGCCAGGTAGATCTCATCGATTACGAATCTCAACCAGATGGAAAGTTTAAGTTTCTTCTCGTATACCAAGATCACTTAACAAAATTTGTTGTATTAAAGCCGCTTACATCAAAACAGGCTGATGAAGTAGCCTATAACTTGCTTGATATTTTTCTCCTTTTTGGTGCTCCAAGTATTTTGCATTCTGATAATGGACGTGAATTTTGTAATAAAATCTTAGAATGTGTAACACAGTTGTGGCCAGAAATCAAAATGGTTAATGGCAAACCTAGACACAGCCAAGGTCAAGGAAGTGTAGAACGAGCAAGTCAAGACATTGAAAACATGCTAACTACTTGGATGACTGATAATCAAACTAACAAGTGGAGTGAGGGTGTACGATTTGTACAATTCATGAAGAATCGTGCCTATCATTCTGCAATTAAAAAAAGTCCATACGAAGCCATGTTCGGTTGCCCCGCAAAAGTGGGATTGTCTTCTGCTATTATACCACAAAGTGTATTACATTCAATAAATACTGAAGAAGACCTTGAAAAATTAGAAGATTTACAAGAGAATGTTATTATGGGATCACAGTCAAATCTTACTCAAGATGACATTCCGTTATCCCCTGCTTCTACAGAATCACCTACAGAAATACAAGAATTTATCGATAGTAATCTTAAATTGCCTCCTACCCCGTTGTTTGAGAAATATTCAGTTATGAAGAATATTCAGTTACCCTGCACCTCCAAGGAATCACCTCTGCAAGTTGAAGAAGTCATCACTGAGTTACCCTCAACTTCAGCAGAATAGCCATCACAGTTTCGTACGGAGCCTGTAAAGAGCACTATACAAGACATAGGCTGTATTGTTTGCTCAAAAGCAGCATCAAGTGCTCACAAGTGTAAATCGTGTAATATGTTTGTTCGTGCAGTTTGTGGTGAAGTAGATCCTAAAGAGGAAGGGTATGGTAAGAATGTATTGTGCATCATCTGTAAAAAGAATATGGATCAGAAAATACAGCGTGATGAAGCCAAGAAATGTTTAGAAAAGCAAGCAAAGAAAATGTTAGCAGTTTCTAATGCAAAGCACCCAAATGTCGATGAAGATGTCACTGTGAGAATTAAAGTACCCGAAGAAGACAGAGCAAAAACTGATGCATGCTCAATTTTAGCTGTGGTTCTTAGTAAAACAGAGGATGGCTTTTATAAACTTGGTACTAAAACGGGTATCTTAAAACAATTGTATTCAAAATCTGAATTCAATGTTTGCAAAGAGAGATTGTTAACGAAAGAAGATATCCCTGCTGTAGAAATATCTTTGTCAAACAGCAATAAAACAGTCCCTTGTTACTGGGTAAGGTTTCAGAAAATGTGACTGCAAATCTAAATGTACCACAAATAGGTGTGCTTGTCGCAAAAACCAATTGCTATGTAATTCAAAGTGTCACCAATCTTTAGATTGCACTAATAAGTAAGCACAATTTTATCATATGTTTTGTAAATTCATTTCCCTAATTGTAATAATATTTTAAACTGTTTGATTTTTGTATTACAGTTTTTTTAATTGATTGATGATTGATTCTATCAACTAAATTTGTTGATTGTTTGATTCAAAATGGTTAATGGCAAACCTAGACACAGCCAAGGTCAAGGAAGTATAGAACGAGTTAAAATCACAGAATTGCATAATAAAGTTTTTGAACTCCATTTGAGTTCTTCATCAGGCTTTGTAACGAAAATGTTTGTTTTGTTTATGTGCACACCATAATCAATTCAGAGTATGTGATTTACTTTTTCATAGTCTACAGTCCAGAAGAACTGTTCTTTCATTACTGTATTTAATATGTCAGTGGTAAATGCTTAAGTGGAGGCATTTTTCTTGAAAAATTCCACAGTTCCTTATCTTGTTTTACCGTTTATCATGGGCATGCACTCTAATCCACTTACCTGGTTTGCTATCCTCTATTGGTATTATTATGCACTTAAAGTAATAAATATAAGTCTACAGGAAATATCAGCTTGAAATATAAGATTAATATTTTTGAGACTGCATTGACCATATCTTCAAGTCACAACAAATTTATGAACTATAAGAAACATCTATTACAGAATAAACTAAAATTAGAATGTGTTTTTTCTCATTAAAATTAACTTTTAAAACAATATTCTGTTCTGATATTTTTTATAAGAAATGTGTTAAAGTTATTTTCATCTATAAAATAAATACCAATTTTAACAGACTTCTGGTATAAAAATTAAACAAGAATAACAAATAAATTTAAAATTCTCAAACTTACATTAAAAGGATCAGATACGTAGACAGACACTCATTAATCTGGTTTATCCTCCAGTTTTATTGCACTTCTGTTTTCATGAAAATGTTAACCATGTCACAGATCCTATTTTCCTATTTTATGTTTTTGCTTAGTGATGCATGTCAGCATCCAGCATTTTGTATTATTGCCAAAAATAATCGGTATCAAAGTATGACAAAAGTTGTCATTGATTTTTTTTAGCCTATACACTCAATAATATGGCACTCTTGCTAATTTGGCATCCCTCTATGCCAAATTAGCAAGAAACTACTGTATTAACATATGATTAACTTTTTAAAACATTTCTTTCTTCTTTAAATTGTTACTTTGTATTCTATTTGTTCCTTTCTAATTAGAGTATTAAATTATTTATTTTATATTTTAACAGTTCTTTTTCATTTAGAATATGCATCAGAATAAATTACTATATATAATAATTTTTAAACTTGGATGCTGTCGCATTTAGAAAATAACAACCACCATATCTGAGTATATAAATATCAAACTCCTGATTATTCATTTTGTAGATTATCCATACATTGTCAAAATTTTAGAATTATTATGAAATGACAGAATTATATTAACAATATTCAGCTTTTATTTCTTTCTTATCTGTCAATTCTAACGGACAGAAGTGAGGTGAGTCATTAGTCATGGAATATTATTTTGCAGTAAATAAACTTGATGATATAAAAAGCAGACTTGAAAAAAAATATCATACTAGCCTTAAAATTTAAAATACAGTAATTTGGAAAAATTTTAAGAATTATACATAAAGATGTAAAATTTAAATTTTTTCATAATGTTTTTCAAAACAGAAGTAGTCTACATTTTATGTTTATTGACTAAATAAACATTTCAGCTTAAGGAATCTTGCATCATATTATAATGGAGTTTAGCTGTACATACACTGCAGTTCATTTAAAATCTTTAAATAGTTTATTATAATTTAGAGGGCTATTTTTTATTTGTGTTTCTGGTTTTTTATGCACATCTTTGCACAGATAATTGGGAATTTGGTGTATTAGCAAAATATTATGCAGAAACTTTTTGACACGTGTTTTAACTGGAAAAGAACTGTTAAAATTTTAATCATCATTTTAATTAGAAAGAAACAACTGAACACAAAATAAAAGTTTGATAAAGCAAAGAGCCTCTGGAAAAGTTAATCAGAAGTTAATATCTATCTGCTTTAACATTAGTTTGAGATTTTAATTTTATTGGAACTAAGGTGTTAATCACTGATTTTTTTGGATAATGCTCTCAATGACTTTTCAGCTTTTCTAATAGAGATGGCTTTAGAAGCTGGCAAAACTATTTTACAGTCGACCCCCCTATAAGATATAGATACGTTCCAATTTATAAGAAATCCGATTTCTTACAAGTCGTTCCAATCACAGCCCGACACGTGTCAAGTTTACGGACTACGGCTGATTGAAAGGTTTTCTTCCATAAAATTAATCGATTCTACACTAATCCGACTCAACATTTCCAAAATATGTATATTTTTTCGTAGTTTTATAGGAATCGTAATTATAGGGACCGTAATTATAGGGGGTCGACTGTACTTTGAACATCAATTTTTTTTATAAATAAGTTGTTTTAGTTCTTAAATTATTAGAGTAATAATTAAATTAATAAACAAAAATAATTAGAATAAAATATTACTAATATTAAATAATTAATAACTGTTTACTGACTTAATTCATTTGAAGTGATGTACGAGGGAAAATTGCTCCTAAGGATTATATTTTTTTTTATACTATAATGATATAAATATATAACAAAAATATAATCTTTGTTATTCAAAAATATTTTTTTTATTTTCTTATTCAAATATTCTCTTGAAAAGAAATTGAAGAAAAATACCAATTTTAATACTTTTAAAAATAACAAAATAAATCTAAATAAATTCAATATCCAGTATAATATGTAATCAAAAATATGTATTGTTGGATATGTATTAGAATTAATGAAGTTAGATTAGTTCAATTTAGTATAATGGTAATTTTGTTCAATTATCATAATTATGCATTATGTTAATTCACAAAATACATGTTTATATTTATACGTCTGAAGTAGATTTTTCTTATTCAGTTTGGTGTGAAATAAGGAAAGTCTACCTCTTATACCAGGAGATTTTTGTAAAGGTCCTGAAATGTCTCTTTTTGACATATTAAAGCCAAATGATTGCTGAATTATATCAGGCTATGTTACTACTACTATTATTAATTAAATGGTAAATAATTTGGCACGAGAGGCAGGTGTTAGGTACCATCTCTTGCTAAAGTTAATAATTATAATTTAAATTAATATTTAATAATTAAGTTAGAAGGTTCTGTAAGAAAAAAAGTGATTCAAAGTGGGACTCAAATCCACAACTCTCTCTTACATGCAGTCATATTGCCAGTTTATGCTATCCAAACCTTTGTATGATCCTCTCTTCTGGAAACAAGGACCAGATGAAGGTCTGGGTAGTATAATGTCTGCCTCTAGTGACAAATTATTTAGAATTTAATTAATAATAGTAGTAATAATATAGCCAAATATAATTCAGCAGTTGTTTTGCTTTAATGTATAAATATCAGGTTTGGATGCCTATATTTGTCTTTTTTGACATTATTAAAGGAGTTAGTATACAAATTACCTTATTAGTAACTGGAACGAATTACAAAGCACAATCAACAAAACCTTGACATCCAATAACAAAATTTATTGTGGAACTTGAACGTTTTTGATCTTAAACAAGATCTGCATCAGGTCAACATTACAATTCTAAATTGGAATGCTCAGAACACAAGTATTCAAAAATTTTTTAAACTTGCTTTTAAATAATTAGAATGTGAAATATAAAGATGTAAATCAAACATATAAATATACAAAATTAGTGGTATTTTTAAGAATTATAAAATTAAATCCGATATACATATAATACATAACTGATATAAATTAGTTATTACAAAATAATAATTACAGTAGAACCTCGATTATCCGGACTTCCATTATCCGGATTTTCGATTATCCGGATTTTCCCTTATCCGGACTACCTTCATCCCCAATTAGTCCGGATAATCGAGGTTCTACTGTATTAATTTATATCGATATTTCCTGGTTTTTCATAATGGCATTGTCATACATACAAGATGCTTTTTCTATCTTTAAAATTAATACAATTGCCATTTAGGCAGACCTTGTATATTTCTAATGTCCTGATGTGGTCAGTTTGAAAGGATTTTTAATTAATTTGGCATTTTGGAGGTCTGGAATTTTTTAAATATCATTGATTTTGTGTATTTATATTTGATTTACATCATTACATTCTATATTTTACATTATAATTATTTAAAAACATGTTCTGAGCATTACAATTTGGAATATAACATTGACCTGATACAGATCTTGTGTAAGATTGAAAATATTTGTCAAGTTTTACATTAAATTTCATTACTGGATTTAGCATCCAGTAATGCTAAAGGTTTTGTTGATTGTGCTATGGAGTTAGTATACATAAGTAACAATTTGGTAGAGATCAGTAGAAGTAATTAAGTGTGAAAGTTTTGCATTTGAAAAAATTTGATTATAATTTGAGGTAAATTATTTGAATTTATGAAAACTGATTGTGGAAATAAAATGTAAATTTTATATTAGGTATATAAATAATAATAAAAAAAACAAAAAATTATGATTTTAATAAAAATTTGAATAAATAACTGCAAGAAAATTAAAAATAATTCTGAATAAACTGATATGATTCTTGATATAGAAAAGATATAAAATATCTTTGTCAATGTAATAATATTGATTTAGATTTAAAAAAGTCAATAGACATGATGAAAAGAATATATTCTTTGTGTAAAATAATGAAATTTTCACTATTGTGAATGCATTTATTTTTCAATATTTTTTGTGATTGCTAAGTAGTCTTATTTGTATAATTTAAATTTTGAATTTGTGGGGCGTAAAAATTCGAGTGGAGAGAGAAAATCGTTAAAGTTAAATCTCCTCTTATTTGTTGCTATTTACGAGGAATCAATCGTCAGAAGTGATTGGAGAGTCCTTTCGGGATCACCGAATTGGTCATAAATAACGAACGTTTCCTCTCCACTGCAGAAATTACCTAAGTTAAGACAGTCACAGATCAACCCTTACCGAATCACTATATATATTTATATATAGGAATCGATCCGAGTCCGAAAATTTCCAATTACTAAATTGTTTCGTTTGCGTGTTGCAAGATTTTTGGTGGGTCGTAAATATGTTTACCGTCTTTTATTGCTCGGACAATGACAGAAGCTGGTGTAACGATCTTGGTATGTGATCGTCAATGCGGTCCGTGGATGAAGTTATCCACTTCTGATAAATACTCCACTGTAACTAGATAAATAATAACCGTTAGAGGAACCGAGTAATGGAGGTTTGTACTCGTAAATTCACGGGACCCACTCGACTAACGGCAATGTCAACAGACCCTTAGTCTCCGGTTGTAAATTCTTGTCATGCTAGCTTTACTAATGCCTACACTATGGACTGTTACACACTTAATTCTATCTGGAAATCCTACCTACAACGTGCAGTTTGGCCTAGTTAGATGCGTCATTCTCTATTTACACACAACAGTCTCTTGTTACGAGTATTGTTACTACTAATGTTTTATATTTTCTATTCTTGTACGCGAATGTATACAGGTTGAGATTTATATTTAGATGCGAATGCAGAAAAATATATTTATTTATTTATTTATTTTAAAAAGATTTATAACCTTCCTTAATTTTTGTTTAAACGGCGCCAGTTTGAATGTTTAAAAAATGATGGCGGGTATACTTGTACAGACGTGTATTAGTTGAAATTCGATAGTAGAAAAGTAAGAGTATCGGTTAAATTGGAAAATGTCAGAGGTCAGGTAAAGCCGACTACATTGCACGATGATGTATCAGTTAAAACAGCAACACTTGTCGCAATGTCAGGAACAGTGGGTCAAGACGTCACATCTGTTTAATAGAAGTTTTCTGGCTCTATGCCCATATTGTGGCAGAGGCAACCACAAATCTTTCGTCGGAGTTACTCATTTCTCTTACCCCTAATTTGCCATTGTGTTTGATAGAGCAACACATTGCTAGCGAAGTTATGTGTTAATTAAGTAGGAAGAAAAGACGAAATAGGTCATTTTCTCTTCATAAAAGTCTCCCTAATGAAATAATAGTTATTTATTATTGTTTCCATTACAACGCTAAAGCTTTATTATCGCCCGACGTAACAAGTTTTTCCAAATTATGCTTGCAAATTATAATTAAAAACCCCCCGATTTGAGTCGAGAGCGGGAGAATAACGAAGCGTTAGCTAGAGCAGTTATCTGCTTCGTTACATCTCTGAAAGATGAGTCTAAATAAAAACACTAACGCCGCTTCTGACTCTCGTTTGACTTTTTACACGTCTTTATTGATCCTTAATGAATATTTTAAATTTTCTACCATTCTATTTGGATGGGGGAAAACAGAAGTTTCGTCTTTTAATCACTCGGAAAAGAGAGGCTTTCAGCTAATGAAGGCGTTTAGGAGGGTACTAAAGACCTCAATCATCCAGAAATAAGTGTATCCAGCACACTGATCGAATGTTCTACTCATTGCTCCACTTACGAAGAGCGTCGCACCTTTAATCAAAGTTTTCTTCTAGAGAAAGACGTTTATATAAGGTGGCGCCTGCAAATCGGCTTCACCTCCGAGCGACGGAGCTTAACGGGAAAATGTCCTTCTCGAAATTTCAATTTAAATATTCTAAGGACACTCGATAGATATGATTAATGGAGATTCTCAAAGAAATAAAAGTTGAGCTTCATACATATATACATTACGATAATTACTGCGGTGGCGCGAAGACGGAGCAAACAATATAAAGAAGGGTTTGTTTACGTCAACAAAAGAAAGCATTATCTAACGAGGGCCGAGAAACGTTGTCGATAATAATCGGCAAAGTATAAACAAATGACAGGAAATTAAAGACGGGCGAAGATTCGTTGGAAAGGCAAACGTTTGCGATGTGCAGACCGTCAACCAGTCAGAAAAGAGCCGAGTGAAGTGGTCTTTTGTGGCACGGTTACGGCCGGGGAGGGCGGAGTGGCGAGACTGACATTTCAAATTCACTTAAAAGGAAAAGGGGGGATCTCGAACAAGAACGTCGTACAGACCGCGCGAGAGAACGTGTGTAACGAAGAAAAAACCTCCAAGCAGTTGCGCGGGGCGACAAACAGANTACATTTTATCTTTATTGTGATAAATTGTCATTGAAAACATTAGGCAAAGATGGATTACTTTTATTATTTTGAGAATTAGAACTTAATAATGCCTGAAAATAGTTTTTTAAAGCTATTTTTCTGTTGATGTTAAATAATTCATAAATAATTTTTGCATACTTTTAATATTTAAAACTTATTGATTTTTGATTAAAATCAATAATATGATTTCAATCATTAAAAAATCAATAAGTTTGAAAATATTAAAAATATTCAAAAATTATTTATGAATTATTGATATCAATGGAAAATCTTTTTAAAAAATTAAATTGTCTTCACATTATTCAGTTTGAATTCTCAATATTATATACATTATTTAAGTTATTTATTTTTTCATTACCTAGTATGTCAATGATATTAATCATTGTTCATTTTAGCCTAATATAGTTAATCTATACCAGGTGTGTCAAACTCATTTAAACAATAGGCCATTAATGCGACTAGTAAGATTCACATGGGCCACATCACATTTACAAATTTTCTTAAAATTATAATTAAATTCCCAATTTTAATTTTAAGAACGCGAGTATACAGGAATAGGGCAATTTAAACAGGTTATGTAGTTCAGTGAATTCAACTCACCAATATATAATTGCTATAGTATTGCTTTTATTTAAACATTTATTTTATTTAATTAATGCACGTACATATTTATAAAACTAAAATTAATTTGTTTTCACTGGAAACTTGCCAGCGCTATCTTCCACTTCCTAGTTTTCCAATATCTGAATTCCAAGACTGAGAACAAACAATCTTCACTATGGCAGATAGATGTTTATCAGTTAATCTTGATCTGTAGGCTGTTTTATTTAATTTTCAGAGCATTGTGGCCACTGGCTTCGAAAAATCACATTGGGGGCTGCCAGTTTGACACCCCTGATCTATACTATAGATTAATACAGAGATTAATAGATTAATAATGAAACAGATATGCTATAGAATCTATAGTATATATATGTTTCATTTTATTTATTTAATTTTTCAATGAACATTTTAAATACTTTCTTGATATAATATTTTTTAGTTTGTATAAATTTGCTTTGTATATTGGCATTTATGAATAATATATAATAATGGACAAAGTTAATGATTCATTTCCTTTTGAGTTACAATTAAATCAACCAATCAATCAACTTTTATTATATAAGAATTAATTTTCCATTACTCAAGAGATAATGCAATATTTATATGACAATTATTAGTTATAACATTGTCATTACAAGTTTTTATATATATATTTTTTCTAAACAGAAAATTAAGACTACATTAGTCTTGAAAATATTCAGTTATTAATAAAATAGCCAGGATGTTTTGAATCATTTATCTATTTATATATTTGGTTATAAAAAAGAAGCAACATCTTCTGTTACCTTGATATTAAAGTATTCACTTAACAATTGTAATTTTAGGAACAATTTTGTTACAATATTTTCTCATATAGTTTTTGTTAGAAAATGTTAATCACACAATAAAATTTTGAAAATAAGTATACAAATTAAATATTGTCTTTACTTCAGACCTGTGGAAAAGTGTGTACAAAAGCTTTTCATCTTTGATATTTTCCAGTTTCATGATTCATGAGTTTCTTTACAAAAACAAAAAATATGAAGTGTAGAACTTCTATTATTGTCTGTATAATAATGATTATTACAGACTAACAATTATCACTAGACAGATTATATATAGTCTTATTAATAATAATAAATTTTTATGTAATCTCAACTATATGAAAAACTTTTAAATATTAAATAGTAAATTAAGAAATAAATAGTTGTTTATTTGTTGATTATCTAAAATAACAATGTATCATTCATGATTTTTAATGTTTTAAGTTAATCTATATTTGTGCCAATTGATCAGAAAAATTTCTGGATCAATTGGGAGCAGAGAGCATCACTAGTTTCATTCTTCTCCATAAATGGCCATATAGAAAATCCATTTGTATTCAAAATTCAAGAAACTTGAACCCAGTTATTGCAATTTACAGTAATACCTCGACTTACGCTACCCCGACTTACGCAAACCCGAAGTTACGCGATTTTCAAATCTCGTCGATTCGTCTTTTGTTTGAACGCCATGCAACTCTACGTACTCACTCTCCCCCACACTATTGTTCAGCTTACATGTTCGTACGTGTAGCGCGGAATCAACACATAGCTACAATTTATTTTGTGTTTGTTATATCTACGGAGACTTGAGAGACTCTATGTGGTGATTTCTTGTAACCGTGAACGAATCAAAAGACAAGATGAGATTAACGAGAACATTTATTAGCTTACATACATCTGACTTGGATTTTACACAAATTGCGAAATTATACCCCAACTTATGCGAATTTGACTTACGCGGTTATCGCTTGGTCCCACCTATCGCGTAAGTTTGGGGTATTACTGTATAATTAGAGCTAGTTTACATTTTTTGATGTAACATTTTTTAATAAATTTGATAACACATCACTGTCTCTTGTTCTAAAAGAATATTAACTATCCTTTTTACATAAATAAACACAATCTGAATCTATTTAACTTTAGTCAGAGAGCAATGCCGGTATATTCTAATGATAACATGTTATGAATAAATTTATTTTGACTATTTATAACCTTTGGCATTTAGTCGACAACAAACTGGTGAACCCACAGAATTCATGATGATACAATTAAATATCTTAAATTGAGTGATAAGATTTCTCAATTTGTCTAAATAATCTAAGCATATTTATGATTAATATATTAGATTTTCACACACATTCTTATTGTCTCTCAACTGATAAGAGTAGGAACTAGCATGACCCTTAAGAATTTAATTTTTCTTTCTTAATATAAAAGGACCTATGCTTTGGTAGTCTACTGTCATTATGAATTACCATTACATATGACTTATTAGAATTAATTTTTAGTTCTAATTTTTCACTAGGGATGTTCTGATACTGCCAATAGCAATACCATATCAATACTTTCTTTCGATACTGAGTACTTTTTGTACTCAATACTTTTGGTCCGATACCAATACTGGTTTCAATGCTTTTGGTCTGTTACTCAAAACTGGAATTTTCAGCCAAATCAGAAACCAAAATGGATTTTACATTATCTTCCATTAAGATCATTATTTATAAATAAATATTTAGTTATATATTATGCAGTTCTTTTGTATGTTAATCAACTTGGACCATTAGTGATGTTTAAAATGAGCTACCATTTGTATATACTTGTTTGTACTGATATTTGTAAAATTTGAACATAATAAAGAACTTTCAGTGCAAAGATAGTGTTTTACCTTTTTACCAATGACTTCTTATTCACTCCTATTCTATGTTTAGTAAGTAGTACCTACAGATCCCATTAACAGGACTGTAGATCCAGGGCTTCTGTTTTGTACATAAGAAATTATATGAGTGTAAACTGAAGTACTGACTGACGCACTGACTTCTGATCCAGATAGCCAGATTTAATTCTCTGGAGTAAGAAACAAAATAGTAATTGCTGCTCTGGGTCTCACTCGGCTGTCATGTGTAATGAGTACAGTACACTTATCCCTCTTTTTATTTGATCCATTTTATGCGATTTTGAAATAACACAGTCGACAAAAGACAACCAATCCTCTTTTTATGCAATTGATTTTTACATAGGGAAAACAGTTTATTTGAAAATTTTTAAATTTAACTTTTTGTTAAAATTCTGTTATTGTTAAAAATATTACTTTTTTGTTGAAATCAAGAGTTAATTTTTCATTATAAGCACAATATAGTACTTTATATACACCAGAGAATGCCGTATGTTGATTTTATGTTTCCTATGCTACATTGTGTTTACTATATTTATGTACAAATTATGTTAATACTATATGATGTTGGAATAAAAAAGGTTTGTGTTTCTTTTGTAAATTGCTTATTTTTTCATTCCATCAAAGTTATGGATCTTATTGAGCATTTTTCTACAGGATGCACAAACTGTACTTTTTTATGCAATTTTTTTACATAGTATTCTTTGGAATGTATGCAATACGGAAAAAAGAAGGATAAGTGTACCTTCTCATCAGTAAAACAACTGGAAGGCAATGCGGCAGAGTTAACAGTGGCAAGATTTTCAGTTTCGATACCTGATACCAATACTGGCCAGTATTGATACTTTAAAAGTATTCATGATACCAGTAATGATACTTTTGTAATATCAGGACATCTCTATTCTTCACAGAAGCCCTGCTTAGCCTATGTCTTTCTGCATCTACTGTTGGTTGTACATTGTCATCTTCATATGACACTTAATGTACAATCTGCTTGCCAATTAGGAATCCATCATCCTCTCTTTCAAAACAATTATTAAAATCAAATAGATAAAAGTTAAACAAATATAGTGACCAAGGATCACCTTGAGGAAGACCATGATGAATCAAGATTCAGTTTATAGACTGATTCTCATCAGATTACAATCTGAAGAGGGCAGGAAACACATCAAAAAATGTTCAATACATGATTAGAAAGAAAGAACAATTTTGAGGCAGTAGTACCAGGATATGGGGAGGCATTATGTTCAACAGATTTATAAAGCTTTACATCTTTGTCAGAGGTATCATTAATTAACAGAGAAAACTTCCTGGAAGCCAATGTGAAAATTTTTAAGAGACCCTTTGGGTTTGACTTCACATTCATAGATGATGATACACATACACTTAGGACTCAACTGATGATTGACTTTTTTGAAAGTGAAGATATTCAGCTTATGAAGTGGTCAGCAAGATTTTCAGATCTGAATCTGATGGAGCATCTGTGAGATGCTTTAGGAGATGAATTGCATTATGACAGTCTAAACTCAGAAACAGAGTTATTTACTATTTTTCTTGAACATTGGACTTGTTGCTGATAGTCATGATAAGCATTCTTATAATTGACAAATTGGTGTGAAATGATATGTGGTTGCAAGAATTTTCTTCACTCTGTATTAATGCATGATATGCTTGTAAATGTACTGTACAACATCTGAATGACTGTTTGGATTTTATTTTTATAATTACAATTGAAATTAATGCAAATTAATCATTTTGTTTGTTTATAGTAGATATATTTTACAAACATGCCAATTTTCATATCATTCTAACTTATAGTTTGATATATTGGGTGATAGTCATTATGCTTTTGAACACCATTGTAGACAGAAAAGTATGTTTACGTAAATGTCAGTTAATACTTATTAATAAATGTTTACTATTATATGTGTGTATAATATTAATTAATATTATAATATTAAAAAGTTTATCAACTGCTACTTTTCTAATAAATAAATTTTTTTTTAATACAGGTTTTTTAAATATTAAGTCTGTGTTTGAAGTTTCACAGAATAGTTTATTTTAACTTATAAAGAAGAAAAAAATGGATGAATCTTTTCTGAATGATTTGTTAGAATGTTCAGTATGCCTTGAACAGTTAGACAGCAGTAGTAAAGTGCTACCCTGTCAGCATACATTTTGCAAACGTTGTTTAGAAGAAATTGTGAATTCTCATAAAGAACTCCGTTGTCCAGAATGCCGAGTGTTAGTTGAAACAAATGTGGATGATTTACCGTGCAATATACTTTTAATAAGGTTGCTGGAAGGAATAAAAAATAATCCTCGCCTTCGAAATGCAAATTTTAGTGGTAGTGAATTACCTAAGAGAAGACAAGATCTACCTCGAAATTCTCAAATTTTACCACCAGTATTACATCCGCCAATAACAAGGCCACTGATATCTACTGTAGCTGGAGAAGGAAGAACAATGCCAAAACAGGTAAGCTATCTTTTGTGTAAGAAGCTTATTTAGTCTCTTCTCATATATCTAATATAATATTCTATGTCTATTTGCATATTGTTAAGACTGGTAATAAATTTATATATTATAATTATAAATATAAAATATACAGTGGAACCTCGGAATATGACCTTAATCTGTTCCTGATGTTTGGACTTATACTGAATAGGACATAGACCAAACCAACCTTTCCCATAAGAAGTAATGTAAAAATGATTAATCCGTTCTCATGTAAAAAAAATGGCTGGTTTTAAACACCTCGCTTTCCTGGCTAGTTCCTGCTTGATTTTTCGTGAGATCAGCATGTATCTTTTTAGCTTTCTTGCAAATAATTGCTTATGATATGCTGTTGCCAGCACACTGTTTTTCAGTTATCCAAAGCTAAAGCAATTTCTCAACATTATCTAATGTCTTTGATCGCTGTTTAGAAATTGATTTAACCCCTTTCACAACATTAGCAGATTTAATAATGGCTTTATTTTTCGCGATTGTCGATATTGTCATTCTCGGAATACGGTATGCAACAGTTAAATCTCAAACACACATGCCACCTTCATATTTCTCAACAATCTCTTTTTTCAGTTCCATTGTGGTTCTAGTCATTTTTTTATTTTTCTGTTACCATTTTGCAATTCATGATTAATAAAAATAATAAAATTTTACTTACAAATTAAAATAAAAAGAAATTTAACAAAGTTATAAACTGTGGCACCGCAAACATCTAGTCTGGTCTAGTACACCGATAGTGCTACTTGTTCATAGACGGCGCGTATAATTAAGTCGTATAACGAGCAAAATTTGTTTTGTCCAAACAGGATGTATTCCGAATTTGATGTATTCTAAAGCAGACATATACCGAGATACCACTGTATTATAATTATAATAAATACAAAATATAAAAATTATAATGTGTATATGCAAATATAAAATGTAAAAAATTATATTAATTATAAAACATACATTTACATATAATTATTTATATTTATTACCAGTCTGTTTATAAGTATTATTGGATTTTTAAACTCATTTATTGTAAAATAAAATGCTAGTGGTTACTGTTTCCTTCTATACTTATGTCAGAATGAGTTATAAGATCTTGTACATCACTTTACAGGTATTTTTAATTTAACTTATTAAAGGCAAACTTTGTGATAAAATAACAAATTTATCCTTATAGTGTCAACTGATGAAGAGTAATATGTGCTTGAAATGCATTTTGACAAATATAAGATATTTGACCATTCACATCGTTTATTCAATTGTTTTTGGATACACTATTTTTGTGTTTTAAAGGAGGAATTAAAGATTTGAAACATTGTTATGAAACAACTGAAAATACCAACTTTTTAAATTCATTAATTTAACGAGTTAGAATTTGATTATACAGTAGAGCCTCGAAAACTCGGCCTAATGTGGACCGAAGGGTGGCCGAGTTTGTGAAAATGCCAGATTATCGGGAATGGGGTTAAAAAAGGATAAGTATAAGTGTTTCCTCAGAAAATACTGTACTGTACTTGTATGTATTGTTTACTTGAGAATACAACAGAGAATAAACTGCCCAAATACCCTTAAACAAAGGAAAAGTACGTCCTTAATGAAGGCATACAGCCTTTACTACATGAAAATGAAACTTAATGAATACACTGTGTACAGTAATTTACCTGATAAGACAGACCCCAGAAAAATACTTTATGAGGCATAAAGCTGTCTATAATGAAAATTAATTAACTAAGGATTTTTTTTGCCCTGCCAGGGTGTGGCCGAGTTATCCGGAGTGCCGTGTTATCGAGTACCAAGTTTTCGAGGCTCTCCTGTATTATATAAAGGAACAAACAAAAAATGTTTTATGCAGTTATATATATATATATATAAATAAAGTTTTATTTTCTGACATTTTACATCTGCAGTGTTTTGGGATTTGCATTTCAATGGAGAACAGTTTTTAGATTTGTTTTTCTTAGTTTTTCAGTTCACAGGTGTTTAGTTTCTGTTTGGTTAAATGAGATGTGTTGCACAAGCGTAGACAAAGGATGATTCATCTACATTATATAAAATAAACAAATGATTCCAATGTTGATAATCATTTTAGGTTACAGTAAACACAAACAGTAACAAACTGCAAAAGTTTACACATTTGCAGTTTGCAGTTAGAGAAAGATAGACTGAGAGAGACTTGCAGCATGAGGCACCTTGGTAATGTTACTTGGGTCTCTGCTTCTTAATCTTCTTGATAGAAGTGTTCATATCCACATTTCTATCTATCTTTTTGGGAGTGACAAAATCTACAGAATACTTTGACCTGAAATTTTCAGTCTGAAGACACTTTTCTGACCTAATCTTTGTTTGAATTGCTGATTTGCCTTGAGGATTGAACACTATTGATACATCATCTGAAGCCAGATGACATACCAATAGCTTGGATTGGTGAAATTCGTTGAATTGCACAAGAATTTGATGTTTCTTACTTTTGTCATTTTAATGACAATACATGAAGACTTTGTTTATTATGAACTTTAGGAATGTTATTAATGAAGGAAATTGAGGATCTCATTATAATTTTTTGTTAATTGTAAGAATCCAGATCCTTGCACATAATTTCACTATTTGTCATTTTATTTCCTAAATAATTGATTTAATTATTTGGATTGTTGGGCTGCAATTTGAAAAAATTGTAGACCTATAAATTTTCACTCATACCTGTCTGTCCTTAAACTTGAGAACAGTGTTAGATAGATGAAAATCAAGACCAGATATGGAAAGCTTATGGTCAGGCGGCCCCAATTAACTATATACGAACTTCTGATCTAAACAGGAAATTACATAAATTCAATTCAAATATTTTCCCTTGAATGGAGTTTCATAGATGACAGGCATGACTCTGTTATTGTCAAGAAAAGTATGATATACAGGAGCAAGACACTACAAATTTGAGATGGATAACGTATATTTTAAGTCAAATAAATTAAGAATATGATTTAAAATTGCAGCCCGGCATTGTGAGGATGTCACAATAAATAATTGCTCTTTATGTATACATTTTTTCTTATTCCATTTTAGTATTTTATTTTAAAGTTAAAATTATGGCAGTTTTTTTAAATAGAAGGTAACAAAACAAATATATAGTAAAGTTTAAAATATTCAGTTATTAATAAAATAGCCAGGATGACAATTACATTTTAAAAATTCATAAAAGAAATTGAAGAAACAGTCTTATTTTTTATCTTGTTTGATTCTATCATAAGACTGTGTTATATCCAAGGTGGACAAGAAATTACAGAATCATTTCATTATTGCATACTTTCTGTGGTGTTTTAACAATTTTATAGATGATTATTTATTGCGTTTTTGTAATTAAAACTATAAATTTAAAAGATTTGGAAAGTTTTGTATATTGTGAGGATGACTGTAACATCAAATACAAGTATGCATAGTCTAAAATATAAATGAAAGTAACAGATAGAAAAAAGATAAATAATATCTTGAAAAATTTGCATTGAAATTGAACAAGTAAAGAAAATTGATGGAGATTGAATGTTACTCAAATTCTTTGAAAACATTAATAAATATTTTAAAGAAAATATAACTTTTTAATAAAAATATCTTAAAATTTCATTAATTCAAATTTGAAAAAAGAAATAATTATATAAAAAAGAAACTTTATACAATTTTTATATAAAAATATAAGTTTTTGTTAAGATCAACCAGTTATGTTTTTATGTTTAGTTAAATTATTATGAATAGTTTAAACATTGATTTTTTTAAATACTTTAAAATNCTCAGCCATTTGATTTCAATGCTCAGAGATTAAATTTTTTTCAACGATCCTGGTATATCAATACAAACAGTTCATCAAAACAAATATAGACTGATGCTATTAGTTTTTATTCACCTTTGATGTTTGAAGAGGTATGATGTTCTTGACATCTAAACTGAACAGATTTTTTACTAGGCAAATTTTTTGCATCTTTCACTTCACTTAACTAATGAACAATATAACACTGTGTAGTAAGAATTGTTGTCTTTCTTCTTATTCACTAATTCAGTTAAAAGTTCATAAAACCTGCTGTGTTACATCACTCATTCTGCTGCATTAAAAGCAAAACTTATGTAAACAAAAAAATCATATTAGACAACTTATTTGTCTACACTACTTATTTCGTGCCAAATTTATTTTAAGAAATCAAAGTAAAATCATTACAATGATACTTTCATCATCTTAATTTACATTTTTTAAGTATATTACAAAACAACAGATATATATGAATACTTTTTTCATTCAAGCCAATTGGTAAATCCAAGACATTTTCTAGTATCTCTTGGTTAAAGCCTGAAATAGACATTTTATCAGGAATTTAGGACTTTTATCTTGTACTTTGAATGCTAAATTTAACAAAAGTTTGCTTTGGAGTTTGAATGATGCTTCAAGATTTGAATTGTGCACACAGTGGAAAAAATGCTCTTGAAGTGTTAATTCACTTTCCATTATTTCTAATAGGAAAAACTGATTTGGACGTCAAATATTTGGCATTCAAACACCCTCTGGAATGAATTAAATTTGAAGTATAAGACACCACTTTATATGAAATTTTTAAAGTACTGTACTAAATAAAGCAAAAACTACATATTGTATAACATTGTGTTTTTGTAAAATAATGCAAGTTCGCTTATAGGCATTTTCTATATTTACAAAATTATACTGACTTGCTGATTTAATGACACAAAATGTTTAAACAGAAGCAAACTTCTTACAGAAAATGAAATGTGATCATTAAGAAGCAACATTTATTATCAGAAAACTCTAATATCAAAGAATAAAATAAAATATTTGATGTTTCCTAGGCTGTGAAACTGTAATTCTTCTTAGAATATGAAAGTATTGGATCAACTTAGAATATCATTGCAACTAAATGGTTGCTTTTGAGCCTATTTTCTTAAGATGTTAATTATTAATTTGCTCCACTGTTTTAAATTGCTTCCTTTTTTTCACTTACTACTAGTTTACTACTACTTCTCTTACAACTGACTGTTTATTTATAATGTTAAAAAAAATGTTAATAAAAACATCTATACTGAAATCTGATGCTTTGCAATGATACATCAACAACTGCTGTAAATCATTGGGCTATAATTTGGAAAATAATAATTATAAATTATAAATGAATTTGACACTTAGAGGAATTTCATTTGTAATTTTTAATTATTATTTCTAAATTGTAGCCGATGATTTACGGCAGTTGTTGGTGTATCATTTTGACATTATGTAATGCCAAATAAACTGCCAAATTATCAGGCTATAATATGGCTATATAATTAATTAAATATTAAATAATTTGTCTAGAAATAGGCAGTTAGGCTGCTATCTTGTATTAGATTTAATAATTATAACAATAATTTATTATATTCTTGAATTAATATAATTTATTATATTCTGTTTCTTGAAAATTCTCTGTTTTTATATTTCTCGAAGAGCCTCTCTCTATTTAATTTCTCTTAGAACAGCTGATATTGAATTCTACTCTGTGTGTTCAGTATGAGCTGTTGTAGAAGTTTACAACTGTTATTGGCTAAAACTGATCTAATGAGGTCAAAAATGTTTCTAATTAAGCAGATTAGTAGTGTTTGTCTTCCATAACAAGAAGTAACAGAAACATATTTAGAATTAGATCATTGTTTGCAGTTTTTAATATAAACATTATAATTATAAATGTGTAAAATTAGAAGAAAATGTTTAGAACTAAAAAGTCTATTTCCTGACTAATGTTTTATCCAAATATTTAGTTTGCTGAATGTAATTCCAATGCTTGAGAATTAATTTATCAATGTTATCTAACCAGATTTAATTGATTAGAGCCAAAAATAATTAATAATAAGTAATAGCCAAAATGTAATTTATTATCACAAAAACATATTTGAAATTTTTTATTGCATAGCAAATAAATGTTATAATTACAAAATACTTGTTTTTCTTTGATAAAAATAATAAAAAAATACATTGCACTAACAATCCATTTCTGTGCATATCAGAGAAAATTTATAAAAAATACAGCAAGATTTGAACCTGCAACATACAATATAGTAGTCAAAACCTTATCCATGTGACCATTCAACTGTTAATATATTATCCATATAACACAGTACATAAGAAACATGAAAGAATTTAAATTTACTTTTTCTCATGAATGCTTGATAGTTGCTTTACTGAGAATGAAGGATTGTGCTATGTTACATATCAAACTTTGTGAAATCAGACAAATGCCTTCTCTAGTGATCTCTTGCAATTGTCCTAACTTAAGAAGTGTAGCTAAAGTGAAGGAACAGGAATACTATGAATCTTAGACAAGAATAATATTAATGTATGAAATATTCATGATTAACAATAATAATAATTTAGAAAATATTTATATTTGTGTAATGAATTTTTTTTAAAGAAATTAGATCACAAAGATATATATTTAACTTTTTAAAATGTTATTTAGTAAATCATCACATATTATATAATAAATCATATATTCAAAATTAATATGTGATTTTTATATATGCTTTATTAAAATTATTATATTCAAATGTTAGTTAGTTTTGATTTTTTTACATTATTTTTAATATGGAATGTATTGAATAATTTTTTAAAGCTATATAAATGTTTTCTAAAGAAATGATTTTACTTGATTTTAAGTGATAATATCTTCTAATTAATTTAGTACTATAAGGTAACTTAAATATATGTAGAAATAAACTTATCTAAATATTAATAAAGTGAATACTTTAACTTATTATATTTTATAGAGATCTTTCCTTTAACAAAGGAGATATTATAATATTGAAAAAAAGAATAGATCAAAATTGGTACCAAGGAGAATTAAATGGTAAAGGAGGTTTTATGCCAGCAAGTTACATCCAAGTGATGGTCCCTCTCCCCCCACATCTTCCACAGTGCAAAGCACTATATGATTTTTGTATTACAGACAGTGAAGAAAAAGACTGTCTTTCTTTTTCTAAAGTAAGTATAAATTGAATTCTTATTTTTTATTTAGTGAATTTGGAAATTACACAATGATTGGTTGTTAGTATTTTTAAGTAATATCATTACATTATCTATAATTTTTAATAAATACAAAAGTAGTTGTGGTATACTAAATTTCAATTTTTTTTTATATGGATTCATAACCTTAATATGAAGGATTTGTAAATTAAGTTTTAATTATTACAGTAGAGTCTCTATAATCTGACATATATTGGACTGGCAGGAAACAGATTACAGCAGATTATTGGATTACTGGATTTTGTATGTGTACTGTACAATAAAAAACACACTTGGTTTACTGGTTAATTTATCATATTAATCATGATTGTGACTGCTTTACTGATTGTGCATGCAGTAAACAACTGGTGACTGACAGTATACACCTATATGATAGCCAGATGGCCGAGTGGTCAAGGTGACTGCCTACCGCTCTAGGGGACCTGGGATTGAGCCCGGATAGAATCCGACCAGATGTGTCGGCCCCATCCCTCACCACCTCTCCTCATTGTGGGCCTGGCTGAACCCATAATGGGCTTGCTGACAAAGGCCCTCTTAGTGCCCACAGGGTGGAAAGAGTTAAAAAATGTAGGTATGCATATATGATGTAGGTGTGTGTATATATATATGTACATACACATACATCAGTCTTTATCATACACATAACATAAAAATTTCATGTGCACCATCCTGTGGAGTGTTGGATTACTGAGTGTGTCAGACTGGCAGATTTACTACAGAGACTACTGTATTTATTTGATTTCATTTATAAATATTTCAGATAAAAATTTATATTGTATTGTAAAGCAATGTAAGCACCAAATTATATTTTGCTAAATATTTTTGATACTATTACTACTAAGTGCAGAAAAATGCAGTTTAGCATTTGAGTTTAATACACATTTTTATTTTTATTGTTGCAATATCCTTATTTGCATGCATTTTAAAAAATCTGTTACAATAGAAAATATTATAATTTTAACAATTTAAACTACAGTCAACCCTCATTAGTATGCCACTGTCTGTTCTCTTTTTTTTGGCACTATATGAGAGTGGCATTATTTTGAAATTAGAAAAATGTGTACTGTTGAAGAAGAGAAAATTCAGTTTAACATGTAAATACACTTCTACAGCTGAAATAAGAGTTAAAGTGAAGGAGTAAAATGTACACACACTACAAGTAAATACAAAACATACTTATTTTCAGATGAAGAAACATTTAATATTTATTTTGAGACAAAGAAATCTCTTGAAACTTCTACCATATGTTTTTGCTGTGATGGACTATATACTAATGGAATTAACCGTGTATGGCTCCAGCAATTTCAGATTGTTACAAGAAATTGTCTTGTCTAGCATGCACTAATACAATCCACTTTCATCCATATTATAAACATTTTGCAACTCGTACTGTCCAATCATGTCAGACAATGTTTCACAAGCACCTCATACAACTTGGTCATCCACTTTGGCTGTTTCACCTTGTCTGATATGCTGTGAAATTCCATGACTGCTTGAATCATGCAAACCAACCCTTGCTGTATTGGAAGTCTGTAATTCTCATCAGTTTTCCAAATTCGTTTGCTTTTTCTATAATTACAGTGTCTGTTAAAATTCCATGTTTGGCATTAACTTGGCTAATTCACATTACTAGGATATCTTCAAAATTCTCATGTTTAACAGATCTAAGTCGCAATGCCTTAGAGGAAGACACTTGCAGCCACTTTGTTTTTCTTCCAAGTTGTGTGCAATGTATTTGTGACTGATTGTTTTCTTCCACAAAAAAGAAAGTGTTCTGCTATTCTTTATTGTTGACTAGTATTTGGAAATTTCTCTTTTTTTAAACAGATTTCATTTTTTTCTATAATTGAAGTGACTGCTTGTTTACTCATATTGAGGACACTCACACAACAGTAGATTACAGCAAGTTAACAATACAGTAGAGTAGAATACTATGAAAGAGCAACAGATTTCAAAGTAAAAAGTCAAAACTCATTGCTATCTATTGTGGGTGAAACACACCCAACATTCTACCAGAATAATTCATTACAAAACTGTTTAGGGGAAAGGGATTCCAAAAATTTTTGCTGGCATTAAGTGAGTTGGCATAGTAATGGGGTTTTTTAATATATACTTCATAGAAAAGGTTTGTTCTTCATAAATATATGGCAGTAAATGAAGGTGACACTCTAATGAAGGGGCATACTAATGAGGGTTGACTGTATATTAATTCTAAAAATAGAGTTTTGGAGCATTTAAATGAAAATAAATTCTGTAATATGTAAAGTTGTTTTTGATATTGAGAAAAATATTTTTAAAACTTAATACTGTATTTTTGGTTACTTTTAGAGAAGTTTGGCTTTATCTTATTAAAGTATATTATACAAAACTGTAAAACTAAATTTATTATAAACAAATAAGATTTAATGAATTAATTATAGATACTGATTTTAAATGGTTAAAATCAAATGATACAGCCAAATTATCTGGTTGTATTGCTTGGTTTTCTATGATTAAATGATAAGAACAAAATAGCTAATCTAGTGTTTATTTACTCATTTTTAACATTAATTTAAAAATAACAATAAATTGTTTTTTCTATTTATTTTGAAGGGAGATATAATCACAGTAATACGAAGAGTGGATGATAATTGGGTTGAAGGTAAACTGGGAGAAAGAATTGGAATTTATCCTATTTCTTTTGTTGAGGTCAGTTTATTTGTTAATAATCAAAATTATTTGAAAAGATAAATTTTAAATTCATTTATTAAAATTTAATTTTCAAAACTAGGTTTTTAATGTGGAAATCTTGAAAATAATTTTAAATTTGGGTCAAGCGATTTATTTGCATTTAGAATTGATATTTAAAATATTTATTACTTAGCATTATCAATTATGATCTTAATTAAATACTTGACAAACTGGTAGGGAAAATTGAAGTTTATATATGTTCCATTTCAAAATTTCTTGTACTTTTTAAAATATTTTTCTGTTAAAATTCTGATGATGATATAATAATAATAATAATAATTTGAAAATTCTGCTATGATAAGCAGAAAAAATTTTTCTGCTTATTATAGCAGAAAAACTTCTGCTATGATAATTTCTGCTGCTACCCTGTGATCATGGGCTAATATAATTAAATATTAATACAGTAAAGTGTTCATTGTTCATTGAATTATATTTATTGAACTGCTATTCTCTGATCAGAGTACTGATAACAAAATAGCAGTTTTAGTAAGTATGTGTTTCAAAAAGGTTTTTGTATTAACAAAAAACTGACTTTCATTAATAGTGTAATTATACTGATTGAATAAATGGACATTTATTACACTTTTGATTTACTTAGTAAATTCAAGTAAAATCAAATAAAATCTGTCTTATTCAACCATATTTATAATTAGGCCACTTGATCATCAGAAATAACTAGTTTTTTTTTTTAATTAAAATTTTCTATAAATGAATAACTTATTTGTATTTTAAAATTTGTAATCAGGCATAATTTTGACACACAATTCTGCATTTTTTTTTTCCTTTTACATTTATATTAGAATCTGTTTTGTTTCATTACTGTAAAATCTATTATATATTTAACAATTAAAACAGCAGAATGATGCTCAAGGCAGGTCTCGTTCTCATTCTCCAATCTTCTTTGGTATCACTGCTTTTGGGCGCGATCATTCAAACTTCACTGGTCACAACCATAAGGTCGTCCATGATGCATTTTTGATGAAATTAATTTATCCAATTTCGAAATTTCGCTCCGTTGCGTGTCTGCCGGGTTGAATTTTTGTCGATGCGTAACGAAAAGTTCCTGTTTTTGAAAAAAATAATCGTGGCTATTGTATAGTCCAAAATTATTTTTTTATTTTGCACAAACAATATACAGTTTAATCTGATTATAACGTCATCTGAGGTAATGACAATCCTAATATAACGTCACATTTTTATCGGTCCCACGATTTTACTATACTAGATAATGTTAAAAAACCTACTTGTAACGACATAAAACCCTGTTTTAATGTCATATTTGAAGCACTCCCAAATTTATAAAATTAGATTACAAATTTTATTTAACAAAAAAAATACTACTTATTTAGTACTAGGGTCAGAGTCCACTTCCTAGAATGATTGTGGGTGGTAGTCTCACCACCTGACTTTGGTTTGTCTATTTGTAGAGAGAGTCGCCATTTTGTATTTTATTTTGACTCTGTTTTCGGTCCCCTGAGTACCTACAAGTCTGGTTTTTTATGTGTGCATGATTTGGTCACCTAATACTCTGTGCCAAATTGCAACTCCTGACATGTAATCCTTCATACTTCTAAGCTGGTAACACAGAAGGCAAATTTTATAAACAAGACAGTCTTGTCAAAAAGAAAATTAATATTATGACTTTAATACAACAGATTACAATAAATACATTTAAAACATAAACATGAATAAATAAAATTTTATTTAATTATTTATTTACATTGTCTTGTATAAGAAAAATGAATAGTTATAAGATTTTAATTTACAGTATATATAATTAATTAATTATTATTTTCTTGACAACAAATTTCATAAAACTAAACTTAAAAATATGTTATCTTGAGTTTTATCACTGAGGTTTATTTAATCAACAGCTTCTGCTTTTAAAACATTCCATGCTAATTTAAGCATAACTATTACATAATAGTTATCATTTAAAAGTTTTTCTGCATTAGAAGAATATTTTTATTTATTTTTAATCTGTTAAGAGTTAAAAATTTTAACAATATTTTTAATGTTTTCAGATGAATGCATCAGCTAGAGCATTAATGAAGTTATCTTCTAAGTATGTACATAATTTTTTAATATTATTAAAATTTTAACATTATTATGCCTCATTATTAAGTTTTCATACTTTTCTGTTTATTCATTTATTAATAATTTATTTGAAATAATTTTTAACATAAAATATTATGGACCACACTTTTAGAAATGCTGTTGTGTCTCATATTATTACATTGAATTAACTCAATATTTTCTTAAAACTTTTAGTTAATATTTTAAAAATAAACATTTTTGATATATTTGGAATAATTTTTCACTTTTTGAGAAATTACTACAAATTTATTGTATTCTTATGTAATGTTATCAGTAAAACAAGTTGAAACATACTTAAAATTATGAGTAAAGCATGTAGTGAATGTATGTGCTTCTTTTAATTTACTAAGCCTAAATTTTGGCTTTTATTAGTAACTTAAATTACACAGGAAGAAACTTTCATTGATATAGGCTTTATTGCTGTATTTGGAAATGCATTTCAGGTTTTGATAAACCCTTCCAGTTCTTTTTTACTGATATCAATCTGTGTTAAATAATCAAATAATATATTAAGTTTAATTTCCAAATTTTAATATTATAAAAACCTGTATATGGATAAAAAAAACCAAAAATTTAAGCTTAGTAGATTAACAGAAACTAGTAATGGAACAATCAATTAAAGCATATGTGCTTCTTGTTTCATGGTTTGTGTTTCATTGGTTTTAATGTTATTTTTTGAAGTTTCAGATTGTAAATATGTATTTAATAATCTGGAATGTACTCCAAAAGTAAATAATATCTTAATGTATATACTTTAATGGCATAATTTGAAATTGTTAAAAAGTCAGGTAATATTTATTTGTACCTTTGTTTTATACAGTTTAATTTTAACAACTGAAAAGGGATGATACAAGTCCAAAATGCATTTTGTTAAGGATACTTATAACACTTTTCTTTTAATGATGTTTTGCCAAACTTACAAAATAACAGGTTGCTAAAATAACATTTTAATACAATATACCAAACAAGAAGCTAAATGAAGGATACATCATTTGCTTAAAGATTTGATAATATCTATATCTTCTACTGCATGCATAAATTGCCTTCATTTAGCTTGAAACTTAAACTATGGAAGCAGGCACAGTAAATTATTTGATGTAAAATTCAGAGAATAATTTCTAAATTTAAACTAGTTTGTTACATTATTAAACATCATACAGTCCTTCCAACAATAATAGAACATACAGTGATTGCCTAGAAACTCTCTACTATTTTTATGTAACTTTGTTGAAATTTTTTTGATAGCAAAATATCAACAATTATTGCATGAGTTTGGAGAAAAATGATTAATAAACAAAAGAGTTAGATATTGTCGTCAAAAATAGGATGTCCAACATTAATAGAACATGTGCTGATTAAAATTAATTACAAAGAAAGTAATGATTGGACTCCATAAAATTTGCATAAAAATACAAACAAGAAGTGAAAAGAAAGGCTTAGTAAATTGCATAGTATCTTACTATTAAAAATGGGATGTGGGAAGGATCTAACTGTAGAGGATGATCAAAATTGATGTGTTTCACCAGGAAGGGAGAAAAGTAACTTTTGATTGCTGAATGAAGTCTTTCCAAATTTTTAGCAATCTCAAAGTATCTCAATAAGGAGCAATGAACAGGAAAATGAAACAGTGGGTGCAAGAATTCAACAACACCTGGAGAACAATGTGCAATTGTTTGATGTGCACTGCAAGGAAACACATCCTTTCAAAAAATCAAAAATGAATTGAAGCTGAGCTGCAGTTAATCAACAATGCACAATATTTTGAGATCAACAGACAATGTTTCTTTCATCAAAAAGAAGAGAGACAACCAGCTCAAGGAGAAACAAAAACAACTTTTACAGTTTGCCAGAGACAAGTTTGAAAGATGGGAAGGAAGGCAGAAAGTAATTTTCTCAAATGAGAAAAAGTGGAATCTTGATAGACCTGATAGTTTTAAGTATTATTGGGCAGACAAAAGACTAGATCAAAAGCAGTATTCAAAGAGAGTAGCTGGTGATGGTACACTCATCACTTGGGCAGAGATTGGATGGAATGGAAAGACAGATCTAGTACTTATTAAAGGTCGAAATAACTCTCAAACATATATGGAGCTTGTCTGGAGGTAGCTCCAAACTTATGGACAGAAAATTGATGGAGAGGACTTTGAATTCATGCAGGATAATATAAGCTTCCATGTATCAAAATCAATGTTATCCTTTTTCAGAGCAAGAATGTTTGACTTTTGGACTGACCACCCTTCAGTGCAGATTTAAATTCAATTGAAAATTTTTGGGGTGACTTAGTTTTCCAAATGTATAGCAGTGGAAAGCAATAAAGGACTGTCACTGAACTAAAGGCTGTTCTCATGGAAATATGGGAAAATATTCCACAAGAAAGACATTGAATTAATCAAAAATTGCAATCAAATTTTATTTTTCAGCATGTTTTCAAAGATGGTAGTAAAATCAGCTACTAATTTTAATTTAAAGATATCATAAGTCAAGATGTTCTCTTAATCTTGGACATTCTATTTTTGCTAATAGTATCTATCTCTCTTGTTTATTAATAATTTTTCTCCAAACTTGTGCTGTAATTGTTGATATCTAATGAAATTTTCTAGTACATTTTATAGTAAAAGTTATATGAATATAATAGAGTTTCTAAGCAAAAACTGTATGATATATTACAGTTCTTCCAACAATAATATAATATAGACTGATAGAAATTGTATTTTCTATGCATCTATTGATACCATATTCTTCATAACATATTATTTATCTCGAGAAAATATATTTTTCCTCTTTTAACTTAACCCAAATTTACATTGGTTTTTTACTCATTTTTATAAATAGATAATAAACTCTCTCTCTTTCTGTGTTAAATATTCCAATTTTATTCATTGTTAAAGAAAGAATACATTATAAAAATATTTTTATATTTACTTATTATAAACATTTTTTTAATTTTATAAATAACCTTTTACAAACTTTTAAGTGTTCAAGGTGGACCTTCTAAAGTGGCTCCTCCAACTCCAACTACAGATTCACAAATTACTCAGCCAACCACAACTGGTAAGTATACTAAAAGTAATAATAATATCTAGAACAACCTAGAATTCTACATAATAGTACACAGTATTAGATCTGTCAGTCACTTAAAATAAATTATTACAAAAGAAATCTTTAAAAATTTTTTTGCTGTATTGAAGATATTTAAAATTTAAATATCATTTAAAGATAGTGATAATTAGTAATAACACATTTGTAGTTTTTCTGCATAAGCTGTAATGTGTTGATTTTAGAATTAATATTAATATATGAATTTTTTATCCTACTTCAATAATAAAGTTCTTAAAACAAACCTCACTTTAAATATTTTTTACATTAACAAAATATAGAAATAATCTGAATTTTAATAGAGAGCCTCTAGGTCAGTGTTCCGCAACCGGTGTGCCGTCACATGGTGAAAGATGTGATGTGAACTTTTACATATTCTGTTAATTTCAAATTTTATTTATATATTTTTATCACAGTTGTGTTTCTTATGTATGTATGTTGTATGTTCTTATGTATGTATGTTGTTGTGTTTCTTATGTTATCTTTTGTATGTATTTCATTCTCTGCTGCAGCACTGATGAAATAAGATGATGTTTGTTTATTCTTTATTACAAGCCACCCATTTTTATGTATTCTAATAAATTATATGTAAAGAAAATTTGCTCACAGGTGTTGGTATCTGTTTAATAACAATAATAATAGGTTAGTGGCATTATGTAATTCTATTAATAGTATCATATCATACGTTTTTGAGGGGAATAACATTTTGGTGTGCCGTGTTGAGTCA
>NW_019384633.1:241604-247604 GCF_000671375.1 Centruroides sculpturatus
AGTATATTTTCATAATTAAGATAAATATCTTCATTAAAATTTTTTTAAGTGATACATATTAATATAAATTAAACAATATTTTCTTCGTCATCACTAAAAACACTATTAATTAACCGAGTGTGTTTTCTTTTTGGCAAATTATCCTTATCCTCTGAGCATTTTTCTGCATTATTTTCAGATCCATGCTTTATTTTTTGCAAAAAGTATGTAATTTTAGATTTCTTGCTTCTAGTTAAAAGATCTTTATAAATTTCCTTATATGGTGCTAAGCAAGTATGGAATAAGGGAAAAACATTCGGCAACATTGAAACAAGTTTCGAGAAGGACCACGTGTAGCGACAGAAGGCGAGAAGAGAAAATTTTTTACATACTTAAGTAATAATAGTTCACGTGAACTATTATTACTTAAATATGCAAAAATTAATTACATTTCCTGTTGTACGAGGGTTTTACCCAATTCTCGAACCGTGTCAGAGTAAGTCCGTGCTATAAAAGTACCGTGTTATACGGGGGCTGGTACCAATTCTCGAACCGCGTTAGAGTGAATCCGTGCTATAGAAGTGCCGTGTTATACGGGGGTTACCTGTAATTATAAATTAAAAAACTTTAAATAATTATAAATTATACATTTAATACATTTTTGATCACGTTTATTTTTAAAGAAAAGTTGATATTAATATTATCATCATCTTAATATGTTAAACATGTATTTTCACAAAACTGAATTTATAAACTATACCTTTTTATTGAATTATCCTTTATTTCTTGGGAAAAGTTTGGTATTTGTAAAATACTCTAAATTTCTCATTTAAATTGTTTAGTAAATCAACTGTAAATTCAATTCATTACTTGCTTACATAAATATTATTATTTTTACTATTTGTATTTTATGGATACTTTTGAGACTTTGTCATCATATACTGTTTAAAGTCAATATTATTTTATTTTTAGACCCTTGGAAACATTGTTTTAAAATTTAAATACATGAGACCTAGAACATCTTAGACAGCTTAAGTTTATTAAGGCATTACAACACAAGTGATTTTATCTGTTTGTCGAGAGCCAAGATTGTTTCCTTAATGGTATGTTACCTAAACAAGGGTTCGGTTAGTGCCAAGCCTGGACTTGGGCAATAAGTAACAAAAGTTGTTAATGAATTGAAAACCCAAAATAATTACTATATGTAATAACGAAAACATCTATTTATTCTTCACATAAGTCCAAGTGCCAGAAAAAGTTTCTTGTACATATGTGTATGTATNCACACTTTTAGAAATGCTGTTGTGTCTCATATTATTACATTGAATTAACTCAATATTTTCTTAAAACTTTTAGTTAATATTTTAAAAATAAACATTTTTGATATATTTGGAATAATTTTTCACTTTTTGAGAAATTACTACAAATTTATTGTATTCTTATGTAATGTTATCAGTAAAACAAGTTGAAACATACTTAAAATTATGAGTAAAGCATGTAGTGAATGTATGTGCTTCTTTTAATTTACTAAGCCTAAATTTTGGCTTTTATTAGTAACTTAAATTACACAGGAAGAAACTTTCATTGATATAGGCTTTATTGCTGTATTTGGAAATGCATTTCAGGTTTTGATAAACCCTTCCAGTTCTTTTTTACTGATATCAATCTGTGTTAAATAATCAAATAATATATTAAGTTTAATTTCCAAATTTTAATATTATAAAAACCTGTATATGGATAAAAAAAACCAAAAATTTAAGCTTAGTAGATTAACAGAAACTAGTAATGGAACAATCAATTAAAGCATATGTGCTTCTTGTTTCATGGTTTGTGTTTCATTGGTTTTAATGTTATTTTTTGAAGTTTCAGATTGTAAATATGTATTTAATAATCTGGAATGTACTCCAAAAGTAAATAATATCTTAATGTATATACTTTAATGGCATAATTTGAAATTGTTAAAAAGTCAGGTAATATTTATTTGTACCTTTGTTTTATACAGTTTAATTTTAACAACTGAAAAGGGATGATACAAGTCCAAAATGCATTTTGTTAAGGATACTTATAACACTTTTCTTTTAATGATGTTTTGCCAAACTTACAAAATAACAGGTTGCTAAAATAACATTTTAATACAATATACCAAACAAGAAGCTAAATGAAGGATACATCATTTGCTTAAAGATTTGATAATATCTATATCTTCTACTGCATGCATAAATTGCCTTCATTTAGCTTGAAACTTAAACTATGGAAGCAGGCACAGTAAATTATTTGATGTAAAATTCAGAGAATAATTTCTAAATTTAAACTAGTTTGTTACATTATTAAACATCATACAGTCCTTCCAACAATAATAGAACATACAGTGATTGCCTAGAAACTCTCTACTATTTTTATGTAACTTTGTTGAAATTTTTTTGATAGCAAAATATCAACAATTATTGCATGAGTTTGGAGAAAAATGATTAATAAACAAAAGAGTTAGATATTGTCGTCAAAAATAGGATGTCCAACATTAATAGAACATGTGCTGATTAAAATTAATTACAAAGAAAGTAATGATTGGACTCCATAAAATTTGCATAAAAATACAAACAAGAAGTGAAAAGAAAGGCTTAGTAAATTGCATAGTATCTTACTATTAAAAATGGGATGTGGGAAGGATCTAACTGTAGAGGATGATCAAAATTGATGTGTTTCACCAGGAAGGGAGAAAAGTAACTTTTGATTGCTGAATGAAGTCTTTCCAAATTTTTAGCAATCTCAAAGTATCTCAATAAGGAGCAATGAACAGGAAAATGAAACAGTGGGTGCAAGAATTCAACAACACCTGGAGAACAATGTGCAATTGTTTGATGTGCACTGCAAGGAAACACATCCTTTCAAAAAATCAAAAATGAATTGAAGCTGAGCTGCAGTTAATCAACAATGCACAATATTTTGAGATCAACAGACAATGTTTCTTTCATCAAAAAGAAGAGAGACAACCAGCTCAAGGAGAAACAAAAACAACTTTTACAGTTTGCCAGAGACAAGTTTGAAAGATGGGAAGGAAGGCAGAAAGTAATTTTCTCAAATGAGAAAAAGTGGAATCTTGATAGACCTGATAGTTTTAAGTATTATTGGGCAGACAAAAGACTAGATCAAAAGCAGTATTCAAAGAGAGTAGCTGGTGATGGTACACTCATCACTTGGGCAGAGATTGGATGGAATGGAAAGACAGATCTAGTACTTATTAAAGGTCGAAATAACTCTCAAACATATATGGAGCTTGTCTGGAGGTAGCTCCAAACTTATGGACAGAAAATTGATGGAGAGGACTTTGAATTCATGCAGGATAATATAAGCTTCCATGTATCAAAATCAATGTTATCCTTTTTCAGAGCAAGAATGTTTGACTTTTGGACTGACCACCCTTCAGTGCAGATTTAAATTCAATTGAAAATTTTTGGGGTGACTTAGTTTTCCAAATGTATAGCAGTGGAAAGCAATAAAGGACTGTCACTGAACTAAAGGCTGTTCTCATGGAAATATGGGAAAATATTCCACAAGAAAGACATTGAATTAATCAAAAATTGCAATCAAATTTTATTTTTCAGCATGTTTTCAAAGATGGTAGTAAAATCAGCTACTAATTTTAATTTAAAGATATCATAAGTCAAGATGTTCTCTTAATCTTGGACATTCTATTTTTGCTAATAGTATCTATCTCTCTTGTTTATTAATAATTTTTCTCCAAACTTGTGCTGTAATTGTTGATATCTAATGAAATTTTCTAGTACATTTTATAGTAAAAGTTATATGAATATAATAGAGTTTCTAAGCAAAAACTGTATGATATATTACAGTTCTTCCAACAATAATATAATATAGACTGATAGAAATTGTATTTTCTATGCATCTATTGATACCATATTCTTCATAACATATTATTTATCTCGAGAAAATATATTTTTCCTCTTTTAACTTAACCCAAATTTACATTGGTTTTTTACTCATTTTTATAAATAGATAATAAACTCTCTCTCTTTCTGTGTTAAATATTCCAATTTTATTCATTGTTAAAGAAAGAATACATTATAAAAATATTTTTATATTTACTTATTATAAACATTTTTTTAATTTTATAAATAACCTTTTACAAACTTTTAAGTGTTCAAGGTGGACCTTCTAAAGTGGCTCCTCCAACTCCAACTACAGATTCACAAATTACTCAGCCAACCACAACTGGTAAGTATACTAAAAGTAATAATAATATCTAGAACAACCTAGAATTCTACATAATAGTACACAGTATTAGATCTGTCAGTCACTTAAAATAAATTATTACAAAAGAAATCTTTAAAAATTTTTTTGCTGTATTGAAGATATTTAAAATTTAAATATCATTTAAAGATAGTGATAATTAGTAATAACACATTTGTAGTTTTTCTGCATAAGCTGTAATGTGTTGATTTTAGAATTAATATTAATATATGAATTTTTTATCCTACTTCAATAATAAAGTTCTTAAAACAAACCTCACTTTAAATATTTTTTACATTAACAAAATATAGAAATAATCTGAATTTTAATAGAGAGCCTCTAGGTCAGTGTTCCGCAACCGGTGTGCCGTCACATGGTGAAAGATGTGATGTGAACTTTTACATATTCTGTTAATTTCAAATTTTATTTATATATTTTTATCACAGTTGTGTTTCTTATGTATGTATGTTGTATGTTCTTATGTATGTATGTTGTTGTGTTTCTTATGTTATCTTTTGTATGTATTTCATTCTCTGCTGCAGCACTGATGAAATAAGATGATGTTTGTTTATTCTTTATTACAAGCCACCCATTTTTATGTATTGTAATAAATTATATGTAAAGAAAATTTGCTCACAGGTGTTGGTGTCTGTTTAATAACAATAATAATAGGTTAGTGGCATTATGTAATTCTATTAATAGTATCATATCATACGTTTTTGAAGGGAATAACATTTTGGTGTGCTGTGTCGAGTCATGGGTGTGCCGCAAGTAGAAAAAGGTTGCGGAACACTGCTCTAGGTTATCAATGGTATAAAGAAAGACCACAGCAGGATAAGTAAGCACGATGAACTGGTCTCAGACAGATAATAGTATGAAAATTGGCCTAGAAGTAGGTATCATTGAATGATTGATTACTGCCCAATATTGGACTAAATTTTTCATAAATTTCAGGATTATATATGAAAATTTAAATTTTCAATTTTTCAAAATATCACTGTTAGTAGTATGAGGCCTATATCAGTATTATGAGATCAAGGAAAGAACTATCAAGTAAAAATAATTGTTCCTAGATGATGATATGTAATTACAAGTTTTATTGATAATTTTCAAAGTTTTTAAACTACATTGCATTTGGAAAAATTGACAATTTTTTATACTGTAGTATAATATAGGATAATATAAACAATTTTGAGATTGTCATCCTGTTCTAAAATAGTGAAATTATTATTTGAAAACTTTATTTCTTTTATTTGAATTTTGTGTGAAAATTTCTGATATACACCATCTTGCATGCTTTATTCTTTTCAGTTAGGATGTATTTTTAACTTTGCAATTTGATGCAAAGAAACAATATTTTGAAAATTCAAAAATTACATTTTCATATATAACCTTCAAATCTGTAAAAAATTTGGTCCAATATTGGGCAGTAATTAATCACTCACTCATACCTACTTTTCAGCCCATTTTCATTGCATTATCTAATGGAACTGATATACATGCTTAATCCAATAAGATCTTCAAAATAAGAAAAACTGCATAAAGCAAATGTTTACAATAACACTGGATTTTTATTTTTAATAATAATAAAATGAAATACAGGTAACCCCTGTATAACACGGTAGTTACGTTACAAAAAATTGCCGTGTTATGCGAATTTGTGTTATACGAAACAAAGAACTAATACGAAAAGGAGGGTTAGGTTCCAAAAATTAAAAAACATGCTAGTATATTTTCATAATTAAGATAAATATCTTCATTAAAATTTTTTTA